>NC_057862.1:423050668-423235668 GCF_019393635.1 Dromiciops gliroides | reverse complement strand
TGAACAGAAGAAAGACAACATTTGTCTTGAACTCATGAGAAATGAAGCCCAGTGGCAATACTGAAGAGTAAAAGAATAAAAGAGAGACTTAGGGTCCTAGATAAAAGAATGAGTCTGGATTTTTTCCAAAATCAATTTTCACTGAAACTGCAGATGCCAAGTTACCTTGACTTGTACAGGCAATAAATAGTTTACTGTCCACTCCTACACTCGTTTAATATTTCTTCTGCACTCACACATGTGTTCTGTACTTCTCTATCCCTGTCACTAGGATTGACTTCTATTATAATATTCTGGAAAGGAGGGTTTGGGGGGGGCTCCTCTTCTTTGTAACAAACCTAGACTTTCCATTATATTGAGACATTTAAACAAGCTTCCAAGTAATAACCATAATAACCATTTACATTTATTTTTGTATAGTGTTTGTGGTTTACTAAGAGCTTTCCTCGAAGAAATGTAGATAATTATTCTATAACATGCATACTATTATTCTGATTTTACAGTGGAGAAAATATAGCCTCAAAGTGGAGATGAGACTTGCCTCAAGACCACAAAGCAGCAAAATCCCCAGTCTCAACTCTAAGTATAGAACTCCTTCCATCAAATGAATATAGACAAGTCATCAGAATATTGCTACCATATGTCATAGTAGAAACAGTGCTGGACTTAGAATCAGGACTGAATTCAAAACTCACCTCACACATTTACTACCTATAGGTTTATGGGCATATATTTTACCTTCTCAGAGCTTCAGTTTCTTCGTCTATAAAATGGGGACCACAACTCTTGAGCTGTCTGTCCACATTAGAATGTTGTGAGATAAGCTCTTTGTAAACCTTAACTAGGTAGCGAGGAACTGAAATGGTAATGATAAATAATACTTTAAGGGACAACTTTATGATTCTGTCCTGAAGAAATAATAAACACTTTAGTAAAGAATCATAAAATGTTTTAAAAAAATAAAAAGGAGCTTTAGAAAACAAATTGCTAAGACATGAAACAAACATTTGAATAAAGAATTTAGAGTTTTACAGCAACATTGTGCAGTGATCAACTATAAATGATTTAGTTCTTCTCAGCAATACAATGATCCAAAAAAATTCCAAAAGATTCATGATGGAAAATGCTATTCATATCCAGAGAAAGAACTGATGGGAGTCTGAATACAGATTAAAACATACAATTTTCACTTTATTTTTTTGTGTTCTTTTTTCCTTTGGTTTCCTTTTGTTTCTTCTTTAACAAAGTGACTAAAATGGAAATATGTTTTACATGACTGCATATGTGTAACATAAATCAAATTGTTTACCATCTTAGGGAGGGGAAAGAAGAGAGGAGAAAACTTGGAACTCAAATATTTTTTTTAAATCAATGTTAAAAAATTATCTGCAAGGGACAGCTAGGTAGCACAGTGGATAAAGCACTGGCCCTGGATTCAGGAGGACCTGAGTTCAAATCTGGCCTCAAACACCTGACACCTACTAGCTGTGTGACCCCGGGTAAGTCACTTAATCCTCATTGTCCTGAAAAAAAAAATTATCTGTACATGTAACTAGAAAAAATAAAATACTATTTTAAAAAATGAAAAAAGAATTTAGAGTTTTAGACCTGGAAGGGATTACAGAACACCAATCTTTATAGAATTGGAAGAAATTTCATGGAGGTAACATATTAGATAAACTTCTCTTTAGGTTCTGTCAGCTTCAAAATGGGAATTGTTGGGCTGCTGTGGCAAAATAATTCTATAAATATTAAAGTGTTAGATAAAGGTGTGGTATTATTTCAGTCCTGCCTAACTCCTTCATTTGGACGAATTAGAAAACTGAAGAACAGGAATGAAGCAATTTGCCCATGGTCATCTAAAAGTCAGGGTTCCTGGCTATCAGTGTCAAAGTTCTTTTCTATAACATACATTGCTCCTCCCATTCAAGTTTTTCTCCTCAGAATGAAAACATTAGGTATGTCTCCAATGAGTATATATTATTAAAAGAAAATAAAATCTTGCCCTATAAGATCTACCTTTTGGAAGAGGACAGGGCACAAAACTTGGAGTAATTCAGACTTGATGCTGTGACGCAGAATGAAAAAAAGCACCATAGCTAGAGAATCTGGGTTCCAATACCACTGTGGCTACCTGTATAATCTTGGGCCTAGAGTGATGGAGGAGAAATAAGGAAGGACTTCCTTCCCCTTATTACTGTATTTTGCCCAAAAGCAAAATGCATCAATACAAAACTTTTAAAAAAAATAAGCGGGTGCCCTCTTCCAGTTTTAAATCCTAGAACTCTCCAGGATTTCTACTTAAAGCTAGGTTTAAATGTCCTATGTTAAACTTATACACGACCTCTTTTCTAGATCATAATTTTATTCTCCTTGATGGAAGGCAGATACTGTAATATCTCATCCTAATACACTATAAGTGCTTAAATAAATGGTTTTTTTATGAACTATATATTTTTTAAAATTTAACAGATTGGGATTTAATGCAGTAAAACAGCAACAAGAAAGTTATTTTGTCAGAAAAAGTTCTATTTTGAGCTAATATTTAAGAAGGAAAGATAAAAGTCAACAAAGCCACAGTTTTAACCAAGTGGTTATTGGATTTTCTTCTTTCCACTCTGGAAAAAGTCCTTCCTGTTGAAGAAGGTAGTGAAATTTTATCACAGCTATTGCTATTCATAAATCTTATATCTATTTTAATTCAATCTGGCCCTAGCCTCAGAGTCGTTACGCCACAATTTGATTACTACAACCATACTTTTTAACTGCTGTCAGAAGAGACAGCGCCTTATATAAACATCTGCCAGAGCACATGCCTGCTTTCTATAGCCCTGGCTTTAAATCATACCGTGGTGATGAATCTTTATCTGACACTAATACTTTTTAACTTCATACAGACAATTAAAATGAATTGTAGCTAAATGCACATGTAACAAATCAATTTAATCTTTTGTTATACAGTCGCATATTTTGCAAATCCCCTAAACTCACCTTCCTATGTGAATCTCTACATGGATTTTAAAATTTAAATTTGAAGAGAAATAAGAAGTCAGGGTAAAATGTTTCCAATGTGCTACTGAGGGCAGCCATAATATGTTAGAGTTGGTAAGGACCTTAGAACACAGATTAATAGGATGGGCCTTGGACAAATGTTAAAATTCCAAGTGGCCTTAGAAAACAATGTCAGAACACATAAGACAACATACTGGTTAAGATTAATAATAACTCATTTATATAGTGCTTAAAAATTTACAAAATGTTTTCTTCATTACAATCCTATCAGGTAATATATAATTATATTATGTTTCACAAATGGAGAAACTGAGGGTGAAGAGAAGTTAAACCATCTGCTCACAACCACATAACTAGTGTGACATTATTATGCATACTGGATTTGAAGTCAGAAGACCTAAGTATGTATCTCAGCTCTGTTATTATTGTCTGATCTTGGGCAAATTAGTTCTCCTTTTAGGGAAAAAGAAATTCTGTAATCAGTAAAAGCGGGATGGGAAAAGGGGGAGTAAACTAGATAATCTATAAGATCTTTGACATTCTGATGTGCTTTCTGTTCAAAATGTCAGAGCCAGAAATGAAACTCAGGTCATAGAATATAGAATATGGAATATGGAAGAAAAATCAGAGGCATTTTAACTCTAAATCCAGTAGACTTACAGCCAATAATTAATTCATCTCTAACCATGGAACCACAGGAATTGGGCTATATGATGTCAACTTCAAAAAGTATAGCATATATTCAAATCCAGCCTCAGACACTTGACACCTAATAGCTGTGTGACCCTGGGCAAGTCACTTAACCCTCACTTCCCCACCCCCCCCAAAATAAGTATAGCATATAGACCAATATTCCTAGCACCATCAAGATATCAAAACACTTCAAAAACTGATTTATATATATTCAGCCTGTAGCATGTTTTGGGGAGAAAAAATTTATTTACTACATGCTTATATTTAATTCTTTCATGCTTCAGAGGTGACCTCCTAGTTCTATAAGGGATTGGAAATCATCTCAGACTGCAGAACAAATAAAATAGAATGTCAGACTTAGAAGTGGTATTTAGAACACAAGATATTAAAACACTGAGTCTTAAATCTGAAATAGACCACAACCATCATCTATTCCAACATGATCCCATCTTACAGATGAGGAAACCAAATCTCAAGGGAATACACATTAGTTCACAAATTGGTAAATATTCTAACCCAAGTTTCCTACTTCCAAGTCTGGGGGTCCGTTATCTGCAACCTTCATTTTGTAGGCTTCAATTATTTCCTAAATCATGTAATCTTTAGTGTAAGGAAAAACTTCCTAACAATTCAAACGATCCAAAAGTGGAATAGGCTAATAACTCAAAGATAATGTTATCCCTGACAAGAGGTTTTCACAAACCAGATAACCACTTGCTAGTGATGATGAAATTCTTGGTTAGGGACAGATTTTAATCTGTCTACATGGCCTCTCAGGACTTCTAACTCCAGGATTCTGTGGTTCTATGAACCATATACTTTTAATAGTAAAAAGGATGTTATAGAGATCAAGTAAGATGACTTTGTCAATTTAATGAGAAAATGACATCTCAAGAAACAAAATAACCTGTCCAAGGTCCCAGAGCTAGCCAAGGCCAGAGCTAGAACGAAAAAAGAGGGGGAAATGATTATCTGATTAAGAAGAGGGTGTTTCTAAAAGACTGGTTGACTTGATCATGGTTACCTAACAGTTGTTAGGTGCCAGGGGCAAAACCTGAACCCAAGATTTCCTGGCTCTGAGGCTGCTTCTCTATCTGCCTCTCAGAAACAATGCACATGACCACAAAATACTGAGAGGAGTGCAAAAAGGTCTCTGGTCTCTGAGAGATAGAGTAAAAGTATGGCGGTACTACCCACTCTGAATCATAAACAATCTCCAACTCCAGCACTGAAACTCTAGAAAGCCATGGGATTTCCTTTTTGTTTAGGGGAAGAGAGGACAAGAAATACTCACTGATCATAAATTCTTAAACACTTCCAGGAATGACCTATCAGGATAAATAGAGACAACCTCAAAAGGCAGTACAGTGCAATGGAAGAAGCCCTTGACTTGGAGTTGAAAGCCATGGGTCCAGGTCTGAACTCAAGAGACTTGCTGGCTGCATAGTTTTGGACAAGTCCACTGTCCTCTCTGAGTCTTGGTTCTGTTTGTAAAATAAGGATGATAACAATAGCTAGGACTTAAGAGTTGAATGGAACCTTTGAAGTCATTTAGTCTAGTTCCCTTAATTCACAGGACTTGATTCCAGATCAACTTACTATGGGCCCAATATCTTTCCACTGAACTATGTTACTTTCTCTATAATGGAGGATCAGGTATTTATGGAGCAAAGGAAAACAGATTAGGTTTGAGTCTGAGAAGGAAATAAAATATTAGTTACAGAGCATGAGGAAAAGAAAGGAATAAAATTTGAATAAGATTCTATAAAACTTGATTAGATGCTAATAAAGATTTTAGAAAAAAAAATAACTGGCAACCACTAACAAAGCATTGGGGACAGCTAGGTGGTACAATGGATAGTGTGCTGGTCTTGGAATAAGAAAGACATAAATTCAAATCTGGCCTCAGACACTTACTGGCTGTGTGACCCTGGGGAAGTCACTAAACCCTATTTGCCTCGGTTTTCTCATCTGTAAAATAAACTAGAGAAAGAAAGGGCAAACCACTCCAGTATCTTTGCCAAGAAAACCCCAAATGGGGTCATAAAGAGCCAGACACAACTGAAACGACTAAGCAACAACAAAGCATTGCTACTTGTATGTTAAATAGCCCACCTATAAGAGTAGGAATCACTATTAGACAGGGGAACAAAAAAGCAATGATAGGATGCATCATCATAGTATTCAACAACTTGTTAGTTATGATAGAACTTGTCATATGGAATATTGTATATTTTGCAAGTAGATTTGGAATAACTACACTTGTGATACAGACTGCAGACTGAAGAATAAATCAAAGTATTGGTGATATACTGTGAGCCACTTACTATTTAAAACAAAAACAAAAAACCCCAAAACTGTACAGCTAAATCAGCTGTTCTTCCCTTCTCACCCAATCCCCCCCAATCTCCTATATGGAGATGTTTGAATGGCTCTGTAACTTACTGAAAACTCAAAATATGAATGAAATGGGGGAAAAAGGTCCTACACATAGTTTGAGGTGAAAGACAAAAGCAAAGAACTTCTAAGCACAGAGCCCTTAAGAAGACAATGATCCCCACCCCTGCCCAACTAAGGAAGGAATTAGGAAATACACATCAGTTCAAAAAACCAGGATGCACAGGATTGCAGGATTAATATTTCCTAAGCCAGCAGATGGGTAAATGTATAAAGGTCTACATAATCTACATAAGAAAGTAGAGTACTTAATACCTACAAAATGGTAGTAGAACTACTGAAGCTGCAGAAAACAATTCTTCCTCAGAAGCCATGAAGATCTGGCTTCAAATCTTCTCTCTGATCCCTAATTCAATTACATCAATATTATCATCTCTACCACCACCAAAACCACCATCATCTCATTTATACAAGTACTTTAGAGTTTGCAGAGTGCTTTTCAAGTATTATCTCATTTTATCCTTTCAACAACTCTAGGAGGTAGGTACTATTATTATCACCATTTTGCAACTGAGTAAATTGAGGCAAACATGGTTAATTGACTTGCCCAGAGTCACAGAGCTACTTAGTGTCTGAAGCTGAATCTGAACTCGGGTTCTCAACTTTAGGTCCAGTGCTCTATCTACTGCTCCATCTACTTTCCCCACAAGGTTGCTATGGGGAAAGTATTTGTTTTTTTATTCTTATGAACTTGATTGTCTCACTATACGTGATTATTCCACATACAAAGAAGAACAGAAAAAGAGAAATGTATATGAAACTGTGAATCTCACTTGTATACAACTTGTTTTTTTAAAAAAAATGCATATAATAAATTAACATTAATTCCAATTTTTAAAGTGTTTGAGGATGGTCTTTAAATTTCTATATTTCAGTGTCATAAAAGATAGGGATGGAGTGTGCCTAACGAGGGCATATAAGGCTACAGCTGAAGTCTTAGAAATCTAATCAAAAGGGCCTTATAGTGAAGGAAAAAAATTGCCAATATATTGCCCAAGACCCATAAAGAGTAGCTGAAATGTGGAAAGAATAGCAGTAAAGAGAAACCTAAAAGTTTACAAGAAACAAAAATAACAACCTAGTAATAAAGCCACTATCTCATATATCTGCACCAAAATGCATAAGTCAGATGAACTAGAAATCCTATATAAAGGTAACAAGTTAGAGCATATAAGTATTACTGAGAATTGGTAGGATGGGAATCAGGACTGGGCTATGACTTTGAAAGGATATGCTTTATTTAAAGGAAATATAGGTAACAGTGTATTGGAGGGGAGATGATAACTATATACTGAGATATAGGTATATGAGAAAATAAAAGCATCAGAAAAAGGGAAGCATTGTGGAGAACAGTGTGGAAAGCATTTTGTTGAATTTCAGCAGAAAAAGAAACAGAATACTGGCAGTGGACTGAAACAGACTATCTAGACAGAAAGTGGAAGTATTTGATGAATTTGAAAAACATATAAAAAACCTTAAACTTTTGGCAGAGAGAGAGCTCCAGCTAGTATTTGGACAATTAAAATCCCCCATCATTACTATACCATGTCTCTTGTCTTAATTATAATTTCATCCTTCAAAAGATGGGGGAACCAAAAAAGTAAAATTCTAGTATGAATCTGATTTTCATCAACAAGGATGAACTTGTTACCAGGGCGAAAATGATGGGAATATTTTGGCAGGGGAAAACTGACTACTACTACTTAGAATTCCTGATGAAGAAGGAATGCAACATTGAAAATAGATTGAAATGAGTCCTGGATTTTGACAGTAAATTTCAAAAGGTTCAGAAAAAGGATAGATAGGATCCCACAGACTAAATAGAATCCAACAAAGGAAATCAGTCGCAGAAGGATGGGAATATAATGCATTCTCAAGAATGAAATTTTGAAGTCACAAAAAGAACTGTTCATTTGAAAAAGAGCGAGTGGTTTTATAGGAGTGCAAGCACAATGTGAGTCAATAGTAGACAGTCAAGAAAGGAAATGCAATCTATAACTGCATTTAAAGAACTTAAGTATCCAGGACAAGTGAGGGAACAGCTTTGCTATATGCTGGATTTAGTTCCCGTTGCTATGTTTTTGCAAGGACAAAGATATGCTAGAAAGTATTCAGTTGAAGAAAATCAAGATAGTGAAGGGCCTCAAGTTCATGACCTCTGAGGTCAGGCTGAAGGAATTAGGAATATTTAGCCTGTACAAAAAGAGATTTGTGGGGTGAGGGGATAAGGGGGCTGTCTTCAAGTATGTGAAGATTGTAATGTGAAAGAGGGATTAGATTTGTTCAGTCTGGTCCCAAGGGCAGAGTAAGGAACAACAAATTGTTGCAAAGAAATAAATTTAGGCCTCAGGTAAGAAAATGTTTTCCTAACAATTAGAGCTATCCAAAAGTGGAATGGAAGGTGGTGGGTTCCCCATTAGAGTTCAAAGAAAGACTAGATAGATGACTATTTGTTGAGCATACCATGGAGGGAAGTCTTATTCAAATATGTATTAGACCAGAATGCTTGTGAAGTTCCCAACTTTTTTTGTGAACTGTTTATTTAAAGAAACCATTCTAAAAATGTATTTTTTTCCCCTGCTACTCACTCCCTTTGTTAATTCTTAATCTTTCTCACCTACCTTCCTACTCTTGGCAACTCTGCATAAACTATCCAATGTACTAAATTCCTTAAAATTACTGTCTGAGTTGAATACAAAGAAAATTTAATTGGGGCCTGCAGAAATTACACAGTCTTTGACTTAAGAACTCTGATCAACTGCAATGATCCACTTACAATTCCAGAAAATCCTTGATGAAATATGCTTTCCATGTCCTGACAGAAAGGTAATGGTCTAAGGTACAAACTGACGTATACATTTTGAACATGGCCAATGAAGGAATTTGTTTTTGCTTGAATATATTTGTAAAATGAGAGTGATATTTGTACGAAATACTTCACAAGATCTTATTAAGCAAAGAGCTTTGCTGCAAGGGCAGGATGGGTCTCTCTAACTAGAGGTTTCTCAAAAAAAAAAAAAAAGTTGAATTACCACTTGTTGGGACTGCCACAGAGATGTTTCTTGTGCTAGAATGTGTTGGACTAAATGGCATCTAAGCCTCTTTTCCACTCTGAAACTCTGTGATCCTAATATAGTACAAAGAGCAAATGGGCTTAAAGTCAAAAGACCTGAGTTCAATTCTCAATTTCAACAATTAGGAGGAATTTAATCTTGAAGAATTCACTTTAATCTCTCTGAGCCTCAGTTTTCTCACTCAAAAAATGGGGAGTATACTTGAACTACTAAAGTCAGAGGATGACCAGAAGGAAAGTACTGTGCAAACCTTAAAAAGCCATAGGAAGGTGAATTTTTGCTATAATGATGGTAAGTACCTCCTGAGACAACACATTCTAGTTTTTGGACAGCTACAAGTATTAGGAAGTTTTTCTTTCTATGAAGCCAAAATCTGCCTCTCTGCAACCTTCATACCACCCCCACCCCACTCCAGCCTTCATTACTTCTAGTTCTGTCTGTCAGGATCAAAAGCAATCACCCAAATCCCTTTTCCACATGAGATCTGAAAATATCTGCTGGAGGGAGGGGACAAGGACAACAAAACTCCCCAAAGGTCACACCTCACAATAAGGAAACATAATAGGAAAAAATTACAGCCCTGTTGAAATGATAAATATTCAGAATCCATGTGAGGAGCATTTTACTCGGTGAGCAATTTCGTTAAATTTAAATTCCCTGACATTTTAAGTATTTTCAATGCTACCCTGTAGCTACGTGTTGTTCTGCACTAGTTTTTATCTACTTTCTTTGAGGAGAGCTAGTTAATGTCAATGATTGTGGAAAACATTTGTTCATAATTATCCAGACATAGACTGGAACAATACTGAAACAAGAGCAGCATGCAAAAATGTATTTAAGGACTATCATCCCAAAATGCTGCTAAAAGCTATTAACCAGTATGTGTTAATTGCCACAGCATTCATATTAATTTTCACTTCAGGCCCGACATTGTGGAATATTTCCCCTGATACATTTTAAACAAAGTTTAATTTAAGGAACTGCTTCTATCAACACTTATGAAAATTAACAGCCAAGCAATTAGCGCTCATGAATTATCCCTTCCCCCCATGCTTGCTGCAGCTTCATTGTTAAAACAGTTACTAACAGAGAAATGTTAAGATTCTTAATAAGTTCACATAATCACAATCACACTTCCCTGTATAGACCCAAATCTTACATGACTTTTGTGAGAATTTATCAGACAAATGTTCTTCTTAATGTTTAAGAATTTAACATTATCTAAATCACTTATTTCAGTTCAGGAAATATCCAAAACTGTAACAAGTGATGAAATCATTTGTAATTATACCAGAGAATGCTAAGAGCTAAGAGGGACCTTAGAACAGGGAATGTTAGAGATCAAAGGGGCCCTAGAACATAGAATGTTCATGAGATAATCAATTTATAGCAAGACAGAATGTCATCATCTAAACCTACACATTCACTTTACATCTCCTCTGGGGTCTAGAGAGATAAAGTGACTTGTTCACTATCACACAGCTCTTTCCATTCCAGCACACTGACTCTAAATTTTAAAGCTAAGAATTACCTCAGAACATAGAATATTCACATGGTTAATGACTATTTCTTTGTTGAACTTAATTGTATACAGAATGTCAGACCTACAAAGGTCCTTAATGATTATTTAATTCCCATTATATCATTTTAAAAGAACTGAAGACCAGAACAGTAAAGCAGTCTGGCCATGGTCATACATCCAATAAGCTCACGCCCTTGACTTCTGACTTCCAGTTGAGTGTTCTTTGTATTAATTTCTAGTCTGATAATTTAGCTTTTAACAAGAGATGCTACTTAAAAGATCTCTCCTTTTGTTCTTGGTTTTTCTTCCCTTTTTTTTCATCATGGTTTCCACCACCTTCCAAAACCTACAATCTTTCCTGCTTTGTGTTATAGAAATACCTCCCTGGATTTAACCTTTCTAGTTTACTGCTTTCAATAATTTTAACATTTGTCCCCCTTCACAATTCAGCGATATGTGGTGCTATTTGAAAGAAATGAGGTGATGACTTACAATTGAACCACCTAATCTTTTAACTAGATTTTAAGACTATCAAGGTCTTTGCAACCCTATCATGCAGAAAGCACTGTGGTCTATGCCAATTATGTCAGAGGTTCGATGAGCACTTTGTGGATGAGGCCAATGAAAATACCTGTCAATGCAGTTTGACCTGAGTGCCTAATGAAAAACTGTAGTGTAGTGGAAGGAAGACTGAACTTGGATCAGGGGTACTTTAGGTCAGATCCCACTTCTGTGACTTAATACCTGTGTGGTCTTGAGGAAGTTCTTTAATTTCTCAGCCATCATTTCTACAAAATACAGGGGCTGGACTAGATGACCCTTAAACTCGCCTTCAGGCTCTAAATCTATGCTCCTATTTACTTGCCAGCTCTAACAATATATGAATCTCACAGATAATATAGTCCTGTGACCTTAAATCATTTAAATCCCCAACGCTCAACTTCCATATTTTTTAAATAGAGGTAATCATCCTTCTACTACTTACCTCCATAAAGCAGCAATGAGAATTAAAGGAAATAAATATAAGAAAGCTTTGTAAACACTAAGGTGTAAAGTAAACATAAGGTACTAATAATGAAAATAAACCAATGATAGGGGCAAGGGAAGACATGATTTGTATTAAAAAACAAACACTAAAGTGTTTGACCCTCTACAATTCCCTGACAACCCTATCCCTACCAGCTGGTCCTTGACATTAGAAGGGTCAAAAAACCAGAAGATCAAGATCCAAAGGTCAGCTCTGTGAGTAAGTTATGTCAACTCACTTTCCTTCCTTGGGCCACATTGTCCTCAAACTGTTTAAAAAACCAACACCGAAGTTAGATTAAATGACCTCTAAGGTCCCTGCCAGTTCCACTATTTTGTTATTCTGTGAAACAGATTTTCTTTTGGCTGTGGCAACTCATAAAACTGATTATTAAGGTGTAGAAAGGTAACTGATCTATGCTAGTGATGAAAGGGCCCATACTGGTTAAAATCCTAGATCTTTTAAAGTATTATCACTAGAGCCAACCTTAAACTATTTGTAACCCAGTTCTCAAGATCAGAGACAGCTTGAGTTATATAATGGCAATAGTTTGCCAATGAAGATAGCCAAGATAATAATTAATACCAATGATGATAATAAAATTATAAAATGAATATGAAATAATAATACTAATAAAAGAATAGACTAAAAAAGCCTTCCATAATCAAAGGAATGCCCATCAATTGGGGAATGGCTAAATAAGCTGTGGTATATGATAGTGATGGAATATTATTGTACTGTAAGAAAAGATAAGCAGAATGATTTCAGAAAGACCTGGAAAAGACTTGTATGAACTGATGTGCAGTGAAATGAGTAGAACCAAGAGAACACTGCGCATAGAGACAGTAGTATTGTTGGATTAAGAACTGTGAATGACTCAACTATTCTCAACAATAGAATGATCCAAGACAATCCCAAAAGCCTAATGATGATGCATACTATCCACCTCCAAAGAAAAAATTGATATTGATGGAACACAGACTGAAGCATGCTATTTTTCGCTTTCTTTTTTTCTTTTATTCAAGTTTTCTTGTACAAAATTACTAATTTGGTAATGTTTTACATAACTGTACATGTATAATCCATATCTGATTGCATACCACCTCAGGGAGGAGGGAGGGGAGGGAGGGAAGGGAGGGAAGGAAGGGAAGGAGGAATAAAAATTGGAACCCAAAACTATAAATAAAAAATGTTTATTACTTAAAAAAAAATATCTGGGGGAAAAAAAGTCTTCCATGAGTGTTATTCATAGTGAACAAAAAACATCATCAAACAAATATGGCTGAGTGGTGCAGATTTCTTTATGGAATCAAAGGCATTTATGATGGCAATTCAAAACCAGAGCATCAACCATCAAAAACTGCAAGTTATCCATAAAAGAGTTCAGACATAATGATCAATGAAGATTATAGAAGAAAACAGTAGAAACTATGCAACAAAGTATCACTGAAAACTGCATAAATTTAGCACCTAACAGGATATCTAACAGGACCTTGTGACTAGAATTATATATCAGAAGATCACTCTTGCTCATAATATGACAGTCAACAATTTCCCACATTGGAACTACAAACCTCAAAATATCCTTGAAAATCTGACAAATAAACTGTAAAGGAACTGGAGCTTTATCACAGACAGAACTGTTGCCTGCAACTGCTAGGATGTAATACTGATCAGTAAAAATTTAGGAACAATGTTTTAATACAGGATAAAGATAACCAGGAAAAGGATAAATCCACTTCATCATCCTTAGTTTTTCACTCTATAAAACTGGAATAATGATTATATCAAACAATTCATAGGATGGTTATGAGCAAAGAACTTTGTAGGACAAAATGCACCATAGAAATGAGTAAATATTAACAAAGTTAATCAATTTAATGGAGAAAAAAACATTTTTAACATTACAAAGAATCATACATCTAAATCATAAACATTAAATCCTGCTTTCTCAATTTTGCCTTCAGAGAGATTACTGAAAAACTGTAAGATCAAAGATGTAGGAGGAATCTCAGGTCTCATTTTACAGGTGACTAAACTGAGGTCCTAGGAGGTTAAAAGACTTATGCAAGGTCACACAGGAGATAAGCATAACAAGCAACTTCTGAACCCAAGTCCTCTGACTCCAGAATCAATCATCCTTCCATTCTACTGTGCTGCTTTTGTAATTATATAAGGATTGGTGTATATTGAACTAAAGGGATGTTTGCAGAGTTCTCGACATATAACCATGCCCCTAGCCAAGTTAATGTGTTTTCAGGACTCCTTTCTCCTTCTCTAAGGTTTTCAATATCTTCAGAATTTTACCATAGCTACAGTCTATTGAGGAAATACATAATTGAGTAGTTTTTTTTTAAAAAAAGCATGTTTAATTAGACCCCAAACTCTTCCCTGTCCCCTTCTCTCCCCAATAATGTATCATTTACCCAAGAGACTCACATAGCATAGTTAATTATGTAAATAAGGCATGTGTTATTCCCCAGAAAAACATTATGAATATTTGTGGCCAAAAAAATAATAGCACACACATAGCTCTTGTAAGAACCATTTTAAACATCTCAGTCCAGTTTGACTCAAAAACCTTATTTTTTAAGGCAAGAATATGTCAAAGAGGGATTTAAGAACAGGCAGATAACTAACTATGCAGGTGCTGAGAAAATATAATTTTCTGTTATAGTAGTAACAAAAATTTGGTAGTGAACTTAAAATGATTGATGGCAAGAATCAATCAGGATATTATTAAGGCAAGAAAGCAGACCCTTCTGAAAAAGGCTTTATTATCAAAGGGTTGACATGATCTTAACGATAGAGACAGCAATAGTGCGGCTATCAGACTAATACAATCCTATTATTACCCAATCGCCAAAATGCTAATTTGATCATTTTGTGGTATTATTTGAATAGTCGTTTTAATTTCTAGGTTAAAGAAAGACTCAGTTCCAGTACAAGTCTCAATTAATCACTGCAGTGTCCCTGACTCTTGTGTCAAGGAATTTCATGAAAATTTTTTTAAAAGGCTAATTTTGCATGCACCATGCAATATCCTTCAAATATTAGCCACTTTCAGTCCACAGTTAGCCAAACACATCAATATTTAAAAACTGATTAGAACAGGGATTTAATTGTATGTCACCAGTTGTGATATGTGGATGAACAATAAAATGCTATCACTTTGTTAAGACAGACTTATCAATAGGGAAAGACTCCTGAATCAATCGGCAACCAGAGCCTGTGCAGACCACACATCATTATTAGTTCAAAAATATACTTGTGATGTCAGGAGTGCCAAAAGCATCTTAAATGTAAATACACATGTAGTAAAAATGGCTCATTTGTGACTGGAGAAACAGCATCTTTAATGTTGTTTTTATACCTCCCTCTGGCTCTGCTTGGATTGGATGTATACCAAGCAGAGTTCACAACCTTCTGGCAAATCCAAATCGATGTAATTTATAATAGTCAAATGACATAATGAGAATGCTGGAATATAATATTCAAAGAGAGCCATACTATTTTGTCGGCATCAAAGCATGATCACTTAATAATTACTCCAAAAATTATATTCTCAAATGATGTACTAGAATCATGTAACTGAAGCAAATAAATTCCTATCATATCACATGATATCATTAATAAATATCCATGACACCTGAAACAACCCACAATCAATTTTTATCCTTCAAAAGATTATCTACTATCCACCAAGATCATCTTGGTAGTGTTGGGTTTTGCTTTTTGAAAAGAGCTGATCATACTGATTTCTTCCCCTTTTTGTTCCCACCTTTTAGCACTCTACAGGAAAGCACAACGAAGAGAAAAAATAGTGAAACTTTAGTCAATTCTTTTTGCTGTTTTCTAACAACTCCTCTTTATAGCATTCTGCAGAAGGAGCCTGAAATTAATGAGTCACACCCTCCTATTTCATCTGTTTGTTTCTATAACTACTGCAATGGCCTGAAGTGTTTTTGCCTCAAACCCCAACAAGCACAAACTCCCAAATTATTTTTCCTAATGCATAAATCTGGTCATGTCCCTACTCTGCTCAAAAACTTATTACTCTGCTCAAAAACTTATCACTTTCCTATTGCTCACAAGGAATGCCCAAAATCATCCTACCATTGAAGTCTTCCATAAGCTAGGAGATGAATCAACCTTATCCACAGATTTCATCAGTAAATTTGGGCAAGTCATTTAACTCTCTAGCTTCCAGTTTCTGCACCTCTAAAATTGGGAAATTAGACTACAAAGTATGTAAAGACCTCTCCAGCACTAAATTCTGTCATGTTATGGCCACTTCTCTACTCAAAAATCCCTTAAAGCCTCCTTACTACTTCCCCACAAATAAAGTCCAGACTTCTAATCTTGGCATTTAAGGCTTCCTACAGTCTGGTGCTATCCTACCTGGCCTTATCATATGCTGAAGCTTATACTTTGTATCAAATATTATACATTCTAACCCAGATAAATTCTTCCAAGCTCCCAGAACATATGCAATGTTTTCTCCTTCCACACCTGCAATGCAACCTTTCCCCATCTCTTGCTACTGAAACAGACAATTCAAGTCTTAGCTCAAATACCAATGTCCTTTATGTAGCCTTCCCTGACCCTTCTCACTTCCCCACCCCTTGTAAAAATGAACATTCTATATTTTGTGCTTATGTTTCACACACCATAATCTATTCTATATTAGTTATTACTGTACATGCCATCTCTCTCATATGTTCCCAGAGGGAAAAAACCAAATCATATTTTCTTCTCTCCCAACCCTCTCCCCTCAAAACAGTGAGCCTTTTAAACAGCAAAATAAAAAGTGTTTTGTTGAATTAAACGTAAAAAATTTTGTTACGTATACATACCACAACAGTGTGCTAATATGTCAGGGGCACCCAGGTAGCAATGCATAAAGTGCTGGGCCTGGAGCCAGGAAGACTTCAGTTCAAAACCAGCCTCATTACTAGATGGGTGACCTTTGGCAAGTCACTCAACCTCTGTCTGCCTTGGAATCCCCATCAGTAAAATGGCAATAATAATAATATCTACTTCACAGGGGTAGTAAAGATAAAGAGATAATATATGTAAATAATTCACACAGGGGTTGGCATATAGTAGGTATTACATAAATATAAGTCCTCTTCACTGTCATCATTATATGTAAAGAGCTATGAAAAACCTTAAAGCTATATAAATGTGGACTCGTAATTTACAGGGGGAAGAAAGGAAAGCAGGATGAAGCAGGCCTGATGTTGGCCTGAGAACCAGTAAGATCTGTATTCAAGTCTCATCTCTAACACATACTCGCTATTTTAATCTAGGCTAGGTCAATTAATTTCTCAGTATTCCAGGTGTAACGATTGGAAATTAATATCGCAGCAATTGTCTTCTCAATTACCCTCCATAAGGGGGGGACTATAGTAATATTATAATTTTAAAGAATGTTTCAATTTTTGTTTTATTATATGTTTCATGTGTAACAACTAAGATTCTGAATTCCCTTAGACATGTTTTTGAGAACTTTCATTGTTTGATTTGATTATTGACAAAGCTATTTTAAAGTTGTGTTAAGCTCAGTTTTGTAGGAAATTTTCCTGGCTGATTACCAGCATCCACACATCAACCCCTGAAAAGACTTCCATTCCACGACTACACCCAGAGGACATCTGAGAAAAGACTTTCAGAGACTTTAAATGAACAGTTTTGTTTTGTTTTTGTTGGTTTTTTTTTTCTCTTTTCTCTTTCTGTTATAATATACACCATCTGTAACATGTACTCTCTGCAGAGGTCCTCCCTTTGCAAGACCAATGTCAAAGCGTCGGTTCATGAGGACAAAAAAAATCGCCCCTCTGGACAAAACTTTCCTCTCTTCCTTTTCTATATTGTTATTAACATATTGTTAGTTAGCATAGGGTATTATATTCTGTTATTTTTGACTGTTTCATCAAGGAAACTACCGTTTCTTGAGGAAACAAAGCGGGGAACTGTAATGATTGGAATGATGCCACCTGCTGGAGACTTACTGTAGAAGAGTTCTGCCCATGAAGCGAAGGTCTTTGAGGGCAAGACCAGGAGTCTTTTCTTTGGAAAAGGAAGTGACGCGGGCTAGTGCGAGGAGGAAGAAAGAGACTGAGGCTCCTTTCCTGAGGATGCTGGTGGAGAGGGGAGCTAGAAATGTGCTCTCCCTTTAATAGATAGGAATCTAGGCCTTTTCTTCTCTCTTTACCAAACTCTTATTCTCCTTAATAAATGCTTAAAAGTCTAACTCTTGCTAAAGCTTATAATTTATTGGCGACCACTCATTAGATATTTTAGACAGTTTAGCTAGAATTTTAGCCCTTAACACAGGCAAACACCTATCACTGTAAGTTGTAGAGAAGGTGCCATTTTACATTATCTGAGAGTTCCTTATATCAATGAAACACACAAACACACACACAAATTCAACAAAAATTCATTAAGTAAGTGCTAGCTATTATGTTTACACCACTATTAGGTTCTGGGAGAGATATAGTTTACATAAGAAAAAGTCCATGTCCCTATGGAATCTTTGGTCTCTAACAGGAGACTGAAATACCAGTAAGGCCATAATACACAAAGGAAAAGCTTTAAATGCCAAACTGAGGAGTTTATGCTTCATCCTAGGGCAAAGATCCCAAACTCTCTTGTTTCACAGTGTCCTTAGTGTCTCAATAATTTCTTCATTTTCTTCCTAGGCCAAAAGAAAAAATAGCCAAGAGTTCCATTTACTAAGTAGTCAGGCCCAAAATTTAAGGGACAATAATAAGTCACTGAAAATTCTTAACTAGATGAGGGAGTAGAAAGAAGACAGATGGTAAAGAAGAAAAAATGTCTCTAAGGAGAAGACTCTAATGATGGTGGCACCCTCAACAGAAATAGGGAAGCTAGAAAGACAGGGCAGTTTTCAGAAAAAGATAATGATTTCTCTTTTGAATTTGTTAAGTTTGAGATGCCTAAGGAACATCCAGGTAGAGCTATCCAGCAGGCAGTTGGTCATATGGTACTGGAGCTTAAAAGAAAGATGAAAGCTAACTCTATAATTTTGGAAGTAATTTGCAAAGAGATGATAAGGGAACTCAAGGGTGGAAATAAGACAACCAAGAGAAGACTCGTATACTAAGATACACACATTGAATTTTCTAATTAGAAAATGAGAATAGGGGGGCAGTTAGATGGCACAGTGGTTAAAGCACCGGCCCTGAATTCAGGAGTACCTGAGTTCAAATCCGGCCTCAGACACTTGACACTTACTAGCTGTGTGACCGTGGGCAAGTCACTTAACCCCCATTGCCTGCAAAAAAAAAAAAAAAGAATAGTTCCTTTTTGCTCAGTAATTTAGTTTTTACAAGCTACTTTCCCCAATAATCCTTAAAAGACAGATAGTGTAAGTATTACTTTTCAAATTTTGCAGATGAGAGAACTGAGACACAGAAGGAATAGTGACTTTCCTATGGTCACTCTAGTAATATAGATCCAAGTCTCAAAGCTCATACCTTCTCACTCCAAATTTTCTTTACTAGGATTTAGAAGAAACTAAAAATATAAATCATAAGATCATAGGGATCTTTATTTTTTGTTCAAGGCTCGGCTGCCACCTTCCCTATGTAGCCTTTCAAAGATGGAAGATTTAGAGCTGGAAGGAACTTTTTGTTTATGTAATCTAATCCCTTTGTTTTTACAAAGGAGGGAACTAAAGGTAAGAAAGGTTAGGTGATTTACCCAAGGTCACACAGCTAGTACCTATGTGGCAGGATGTTCCCAGGTCTTCCGGACTCCAAGTTCAGCACTCCACCCTCTATGCCCCTGCACCTTGAACTCCACAGCTGAAAGTACATCTTCTATAGAGACTTTGGTGCTTCCATTCTCTTGTTTATGTTGCACTGATGCATGCATTTTTATAGAGATTAACCATATGTCAGGTCTTTGAATGACTGGGCTATGTTTGTCTTTATATCCCGGGACCTTATAAACTATAGGCCCTTAATATTTGCAGAACTGGATTACAACATTTAGAATTGGAAGAAACCTTGGAGACCATCCAGTATAACTTCCTCATTTTACAAACTGAGGCAAAGTGTAAGAATGGACTTCCCCAAGGTCTACTTGTCACAATGTCACCTGAAGAAGCTGGACTTGAATTTCAGACACTGTAGTGATGCTAAATCCAATGTCCTTTTTATTGTCATGCTGCCTTGGGCCCTCTTTCAAGTCTGCTTTTCTATCAGTCTTGTACATTTGTTTTAGCACTGGGAAAATGAACTTCCCCATGAAGATCTTTAGTTTCCTTGTCAACAAAATGGGCATGATAATACTTGGATTATGTACCTCACACAGTTGGGAGACTAAAATGAAATTATGGAGGTAAAACACTTGGCACATGGTAAAACACGTATCAGCCATTATTAATCTGAAATCTGAGCAATTTCTGGCAAAAATTTTTACCCTGAACAATTACAAAGTGCATAGATGAAAACAAATCAGTAGAAAAACACTGCACCATTTATTAATTTTAATAATATAGAAAGACAACAGAAGGTTCTCTCATCCCTACAAACCATAACCGATCACACAATACTACCTCACCATTCCCAATCTGCAGAAGGTGACCATATCTCTCTTAAAGAAGTCATCCCTGGGCCAAAAAGCCAGTATAAGACCATCACCCAGTTTACAGGCTGGGTAAATTAATCACTGTCCTCTTCAAGCAAATGAGTTCTCAGAGCTAAACATAAGATAGCCAAGTCTTCAGGAAAGGGAACAATATAAGGAAATAATTGGGAAGCAAATGGACTGAGGAAAGATGGATAAGTTCAAACAATACCATTTCCACTGCCAACTACACCAACAAATAAGAAATGACAATATCCTAGCCATTCAATCTGCCACCAATATAGAGAGACCTTGATTGATGAGGACTCAATTAACCAGAACTGTCAATTACCTAGAACCTTTTCTTCTTCCTGATTTGAATCTGTTTCCTAATATGTAAAATGAGGATAATAATGGTTGAGCTATCTATCTACATACATATACAAACACACACATACACATAGGTATGTATCATAGCTTTGTCATGAGGTACAAGGTAAGATATATGAAAACATTTTGTAAACTAAAGTTCCACAAAAGTTTAATGTGCTATCATTGTTATGACAGTAACAGAAAAAAAAAATCATTTAAAGGTGTTTATACCTCTGTCCCATAATACTGCTTTGCTTTTTGGTTTTTGCAGGGTAATGAGGGTTAAGTGACTTGCCCAGGGTCATACAGCCCATAATATTGTTTTTATACTTAATGGTTTTGGTGTCTCATTCTAATAAAAAATAATAAGTTCATTGAGGGTGGGGTCTAAGACCTACCAGATACCTCTTCTATCTACACTGGCTGCTTCAGGGCTGTGAACACAGTAAATGATAAACCTAAAAAAAATAATTTTGGGTAGTTGTAGTATTACAAAACGATGATGATGGTGGTGGTGATGATAATATTTTAATAGTATTTTAATGTTCAGAAAGCACTACTTCTATTCTTGAATCAAACACACAGAGAGATCCAAAGAGACCATCAAAATAATTCAGCACAACTCCATTACTGAACTGATGAAGAAAAAGAGAACCATGAAAAATAATGTGACTTACCTAAGATAATAATAAATGGTCACATTGGGCTTCAAAATTAAGTCTTCAAATTCTGAATTCGATGGCCTGTTTTTACTTTACCACCCAGACTCCCATTTCATATATCAGAAAACTGGGCTATTTAATAGATGAGCCAGCTATGTGGCACAGTGGATAAAGTACTGGACCTGAGCAGGAAGATGAGTACAAATCCTGCCTCAGATACTTACTAGCTGTGTGACCCTAAGTAAGCCACTTAACTTCTGTCTGTCGTAATTTGCACACCTGTAAAATGCAAATAAAATAACAATACCTGTTTTGTAGGATTATTGCAAAGACAGAATGAGATAATATTTGTAAAGCACTCTGTAAATCACAAAGTGCTATATAAATGCTAGTTATGATTATGTTATTTATTGCTATTTGTTATACTGTTATTTACTATTATTATTTATTTACCTCTTTTTGTACACCTCCCGTTTCCCCCCAGTACTTGGCACAGTACCTAGTACAGAGTGGGTGCTTAATAAATGTTTATTGGTTATTTGTTCAAAGTCACAGAGCTAGTTATCAACAGAGTGGGATTCAAATCCAGGTCTCTTCAGTCTTAGTCCAAAGCTACTGTTTAGTCCGGCTAGTGTTATGATCTTGAGGAAAGACAATCAGAGAAAAACATCCATAAGGCTGAGGAGTAGAACACATAGAGCTCAGTCTCCTCAGGTTTTTTACAAGTAAAGTCCCACACAATGAGTATTATGTTCAGAAAGCTGGCACAGAGTCACAACAAGATCCTGAGTAATCTAAGAACCATTAGATGTTTTGCTCTAGGCTGTACTGAGTGAATAGACTTTAAGAACATTTTCAAAGGGGTTTCTGGTTAACTCTGATGCCCAACACATCAGCAAAAGAGGACAGAAGATTCATCAAAGTAGCTTTTCCTGATTTATTAAAAGGAAACAAGGATCACTTTTACCTACCTTACCATCAAATTTAGAATACTCATTAAAAGGATTATTCAGCTGGAGCGGGCACTGCTCTAGACGCACGGAGAGTAGCGACGGCTTCCCCACACTTGAAGACTTGACTTTGAAATTCTTTTTTTCAAACAATGAACTGAGCTCCTCTGCTGTGATAGAAAAAGGAGAAAAAGAATGCCTACATGACGAAAAATGATAATTAGTAACATTTGTTGAATACTTAAAGGTACATAAAGGTCAATCAATAAACAAACATTTATTAAGAACCTACTGTGTGTGCCAGGTACTGCACTGGGCATCGGGAATACAAATAAAAAGTTTATGTTCCATTAAGGAAAACAATAAGTGTTTGTGTGTGTATGGATATGCATATATGTATGTACATATGCATACACATATGTATTTATGAATATATACATGTCTGTGTATGAAAGTCTTGTGTATATACACCATCATGCATATGTGCATATATACATATATAAAATAATTATAAATAGAATAAATACAAATACCTATATATAGAAATATGTATCAAATAAATGCAAAGTAAATATATGGTAGTTAGGAAGGGAGGACATTAGCAATTGGGTGAATCAGGAAAAGCTTCAGCTATAAAACAGTATTTAAGTCACATTATGAAGAGATAGATTCTATTAGTTCAAGAAGTTTACATAGGCATGGTAGGCATGGGGGATATCCAGTGTAAAGACACCAAGAAAGAAATATAGTAGTATGCATAAGGAACATCAAGAAGTCCAAGATGGTAGGAAGACAGAGTATACGAAGGAGTGACTTACAAAAAGAATGGATAGATCAGTTCACACCAGTTTTGAAGAGCTTTAAAGGTTAAACTACAGAGTCTTATATTCCATCTTAGAGGCAATAGGAAAATAATGGATTTTACTAAATAGAGGAGTCAGATGGCCAGTTCTGTGCTTAAAGAAAATAATTTTAGCAATTGTGTGTAAGATGGAATTGAAGAGGGAGAGGCTTGAAGAAGAGGCTCCAAGTAGTAGGATGCCACAAAGTCTTCATCAGTGTTTTGTATGGAAATAGCATTATTCAGAGATATACATTAGGATCACAAGATCCAAGAAACCTTTGAGATTCTCAAAGGTCATTCAGAGATCAACAACTTGGGAGGAAAGACAGTAAGCACTCAGAGCTCCTGACACAATTACTCCAAAAAACTCCAAACACAGCCATAAGACAATTCCTGGAGCAGCAGAACCCGTGGGCTGAGATCATTTTCCAGCCAAAGACGGCTTAGAAGTTCAGCAAGAAGGGGCTCCTATGCCAGGGTGGAAGTGAAGTCCAACCCCATGGTTACGCTGACACAGGTCCAGCCCCGGGCAGGCTGTGCCAGAAAAATTTACTCTGAACCTCCAAATCAGCGGCAGCACTGGCACCTTCTGGAACTAAGCTCACAGTCTGGTGAGAGGGCTTAACAGCTGGCCAGGTGGGAGAATACAGGGATTTCTGCTGGAGCTGAGGAGGAATTCAGTTGTCCTACCCAAGCAGGGAACCAGGAAGAAATCTTGAGTGGTAGAGGCTCAGGTGGGGAGGGGCACAGGCTCATCAGAGCTAACAACCACAGCAAACAAAACTTTGTTGCCTGGTTAATTAGCAAGTTGGTTTGGGGTTATTCACAGACTAGAGCATAGGCCAGGCGAGTGAAGAACCTGTTAGCAGGGCCCCACTTTAATAAGGAGTTAAAAGTCAAGAAATATCCTGACAAGATGAGCATGCAGAAAAAGGTACAGACCATAGAAAGTTTCTTTTCTGACAAGGACAATCGAGATGCACACTCAGAAGAAGATAGCAACGTCAGGTCTCCTATATCCAAAGCTTCCAAGAAAAATATGAACTGGTTTCAAGCCACAGAGGCACTCAAAAAGGACTTTGAAGATAAAGTAAGAGAGGCAGAGGAAAAAATGGAAAGAGAAATGAGAGTGATACAAGAAAGTCATGAGAAAAAAGTCAACAACTGATATTCTAGAAACAGAAGGTAAAATAGAAGTGGAAAGAATCCACCGATCACCTCCTGAAAGAGATCCCAAAAGGAAAACTTCCAGGAATATTATAAGCCAAATTCCAAAGATCCCAGGTCAAGGAGAAAATATTGCAAACAACCAAAAGAAACAATTCAAATACAGTGGAGTCACAGTCAGGATAGCACAGGATCTAGCAGCTTCTGCATTAAAGGATCAGAGGGCATGAAATATGATATTCCAGAGGGCAAAGGAATTGGGATTAAAACCAAGAATCATGTATCCAACAAAACTGAATATAATCCTTCGGGGGAAAAAATGGGACTTCAATGAAAAAGAGGACTTTCAGGTATTCCTGATGAAAAGACTTGAACTGAATAGAAAATTTGACTTTCAAATGCAAGACCCTAGAGAAGCATAAAAAGGTAAATAGGAAAAAGAAATCAAGAGAAATGTTAAAAGATTAAACTGTTTATATTCCTACATGGGAAGATACATCTAACTCATAAGAGCTTTTTCAGTATTAGGGCAGATGATAGGAATAAATTTAGACAGAGGGGAGAGGTGGGAACTGATTATGAAGGGATGATATCTGTAAAACATTTCTTTTTTGTTTATCATGTTTTTTATGCATGTGGAACGGTCAGGGTTGGGTAGCCTGCCCAGGGTCAAGCAGTGGTGTAAAGACTGGAAGGACGCCACCTGCTGGAGACTTACTGTAGAAGAGCTCTGCCTATGAGGTGAAGGTCTTTGAGGGCAAGACCACACGTCTTTTCTTTGGTATCAGGAAGAGACGTTTGCTTGTGGGAGGAAGAAGGGGGAGCCTGGAGCTCTGACTCTCTCTTTCCTGAGGACGCTGGTGGAAAAGGGAGCTAGAAATGTGCTCTCCCTTTAATAGATAGATGAATCTAGGCCTTTCTTTCTCTCTTTACCAAATTCTTATTCTCCTGAATAAATGCTTAAAAGCCTAACTCTTGATAAAGTTTATAATTTATTGGCGACCACTCATTAGATATTTTAGACAGACTAGGTAGAATTTTAGCCCTTAACAGTGGATAAGGGTCTTGTGTTTGAGGCTGGATGTGGGCTCGGGTCCTCTGGGTCCAGGATGGGTGCTTTGTCCACTGTGTCCACCTAGCTGTCCCATGATGACATCTTTAGGGTAAAATTGAGGGGTGAGAGGATTGCACTGGGGGAGGGGGAAGAGGAGAGGTAGAATAGGGTGAAATACCACATGAAAGAAGCAGGAAAGGGCTTATGGAGTGGGGGGAGAGATGGAGGAGGAGTGGGGCAGTGAATGAGCCTTACACTCATCAGAATTAGCTCAAAGACCTTAATCTCATCAGAGTTGGCTCAAGGAGGAATAACATACACACTCAATTGGATGGAGTAATCTATCTAACCAGGCAGGAAAGTAGGAGGGGAAAGACATAAGGAGGGAGGGATGAAAGACGGGAGGGCAGATTGGGGGAGGGGACAGTTAGAAGCAAAACACTTTTGAGGAGGGACAGGGTAAAAGAAGATAGAAAATAGAATAAATATCATGGGAAGGGAATAAGATGGAGGGAAACAGTTAACAGCAGTAATGGTGAAAAAATTTTGAAGCAGCGGCAAGAGTAATGTACGATAATGAATGATTCATGATGGTGATGATGATGGATTGATTAATGGGTTGATGATGACTGGAGGAAGATGAGGATTGATTGATTATGACTCATTAATGATGAGGAGGACTGAATAAAGAAGATGAGGACTAAGTGACAATGATGAGGTTTGACTGAGGATGATGATGGTGGTGGTGATGATGATGGCAAAATATATGATGCTAGGGGACAGCTAGATGGCTCAGTGGATAGAGCACCGGCCCTGGATTCAGGAGGACCTGAGTTCAAACCCGGCCTCAGACACTTGACACTTACTAGCTGTGTGACCCTAGGGAAGTCACTTAACCCTCATTGCCCTACCCCACCTCCCCCAAAAAAGGTTCTTACTTTGCTGGGCTATTGTGAAAAAAAATTCTTTGTCAAGTATAAGGTACTATATAAATGTTATCTATTACTGGTGTTGCAATAATCAGCCTCATGGGTTCATCGTAAGGAAATCTCTCTTTAAAGTACTATATAAATGTAGTTTACTATTAAAAAACGATTAGCTGAATGCTACCAGAAAGACTTGGAAGGACCTGCATGAGCTGATGAAAAGTGAAATGTACTGTATACAAAATAAGAGTAATATTGTAAGATGATCTGCTGTGAATGACTTGGTTATTTTCAGCAATGCAATGATGCAAGACAACTCTGAAGGTCTTAGGAAAAAATGCAATACATCTACAGAGAGAGAACTGATGGTATCTGAATACTGAATGAAACAATTTTTTTTGTTAGTTACTTTATCTGAAGTTTTGTTTTTGTCTATTTTCTTTCACAACCTGGCTAATGTGGAAATTTTTGTATGACTGCTCATGTACTGTTTATATTGAATTGCTTGAGTTCTTGCGGGGGGAGGGGAGGAGGGAGGGAGGAAGAGAATTTGGAACACAAAGTTTTAAGAAAATTTGATGTCAAAATTGATGTCAATTTTACATGTAATTTGGAAAATAAAATTCTAAATATATAAAAAAAGAGAGAGATAAACTCACTTCCTCTTGTTTCTTGTCTCTCTGTATTTACTATCTTCATGGAGTAAACTAGACCAAAGCTCCTTAAACTGTGGGTCAGGTGGTATAACTAAATGTGGCAGTCATGAAGAATTTGGCAAAAGTAAAAGGTTATGGATATTGGGGGCAGCTAGATGGCACAGTGGTTAAGCACCGGCCCTGGATTCAGGAGTACCTGAGTTCAAATCCGGCCTCAGACACTTGACACGTACTAGCTGTGTGACCCCGGGCAAGTCACTTAACCCCCGTTGCCTGCAAAAAAAAAACAAACAAAAAAACAAACAAACAAAAAAAGGTTATGGATACCTATTTGTTATAGGTATATAAAGAGGTTATATTTATTATAGGTATATAAATACCTATGTACCTGGGGTTGTGTAAAAATTTCTCAGGCAAAAAGGGGTCGTGAGTGGAAAAGGTTTAAGAAGCCCTGAACTAGACTGTAACATGTATATCTAATTCCTCTCCCAAGAATACCACCCAATTCCCATCCGTTCCTAGAAAGAAGAAATATGTTGAAGTAGAAAGAGCACTAGTCAGGAGATGGCATAATCAGAGTAATCAGAGCCTACCTTGTCCAGACCCTACCTGAGGGGGAAATCCATGTATAAAATCCAAGGGAAACAGTCATTCAGCTGCTATGTGAATAGCTCTAGAGACAGAAAATCAATCGTTCCCTCCTACATACCAGCTGCTAAAGCAGCTAATCGAAGTCTCAAAACAAAACCAACTGGGTACATGACAAATTCATATTATCCAACTTTAACTGGGCCCTCACAGCAGCAAAGCAATTTTCATATTCTTCTTTAATTCATTTCCTATCTTACTCCCCACAAACCTTCCCTAATTTTTTTTGTTACTTTATCTGAAGTTTTTTTTTTTGGGGGGGGGGGGTCTATTTTCTTTCACAACCTAGCCTACTATACTTCTCTTACCTCATTCTCTCTTAGATGATGTGAACCCTGTCTGTCTCACTTTGCTGAGACAAGGGAATTTATTTCCTCCCATTCTCTTCATCTCAGTATTCCTTGCCATTATCTCCATCTCTCTCTCTCTCTCTCTCTCTCTCTCTCTCTCTCTCTCTCTCTCTCACACACACACACACACACACACACACACACACACACACACACACCCCTTTATTTCAACAGAACTAGTCTCCTATATAATCCTATTCATTTTATTTGATGCATTTAAAAACATTATTCTGATAAAGGGTCTTATAGGCTTCATCAGATTGCTAAAGGGCTCCACGATACAGAAGAATGTCAAGAACATTGTTCTAGGATCAATACAAACTCCTTTGTTTAGTTTTTAAAGTCCTTAGTAACATGACTCCCACCTATCTTCCCTGTCTGGCTTATCATCACTCTGTGATCCAGCTAAACTAGCCTTTGCATTGTTGCTCACACTCCACCACCCATCTTTGTGCCATCACACTAGCTCTTCCACTTGCCTGGATAGTATGCCTTTCTTACCTCCATTGCAGAGAAAGCACTAGAAGAGGGAATCAGTAAAGGCATCATATAGAAGATGGTTCTTGAGTGGGCTCTTCTCCACGTGAAACATACCCAGTTGTTTTATGGATCCTGACATAAGTTTAAAGCTTTTCACCCACATCATTGCTCTAGCCTATCAATACTTACCATAAAATGTGGCACCCAGAACCAAAAAGTATACTTTAAAGGTGTTAGAACTAGGTTGGGTCAAGAAAACCAGCCTACCCTGATTCTGTTGTTCATGGTATCAGAAATCATTTCTGGCCCTGTGTCATACACATATTTTTTTAACTTTACAATCTTACGTCTTCTTATGAGTCATTGATAAAAATGTGAAATAAGGCCATTGTGAAATCAAGCATCAAAGAACACTGAAAGATAGATGAGAACATTCTGAGCTAAGTATAGACAATTGCTACAATGGAAGAATTGACTAGATGGGAGGCCGAAATTAACCAGAGAGAAAAGGAGAGGCAGCTTCATGTAGTGCAAACAGCACTGCATTTGGAGTAAAAAAAAAAGAATCACTGTTTTAAGTTAGCTTTTCTGTATTTATAATAAGGATTTTAGTTTCTAAGATGAAACAAATTTCATACTTACATTTCATAGCAGGCATCTAAATTAAGACCATATTCAGATATAGTGGTGACCCATAAGAAAACTTAAATCTTACATAAGGAAACAAAGTTACTTCTATAACAGATCTATAAACAAAACCATTATTCATAAATTTGCTAAGAAATAGAATTATTTTATTTTGTGCTTTGTAAACTATAATAATTGTATAAATCACCAAGGTCAACTATTCTGAAGGCTAACATTAATTTGGACATACAAATTCTGGCATATGTGGCTGAAAAAGTCAGCCTTATGATTTATAACAACAGCAACCTGTAATCACTCCTAATAATTCATAGAAAAGGCTGATAAAAGGCTTTTAAAAAAGCAAGGGTCCCAATCTAACATTATAAGTCAAGTCAACAAACATGTATTAAGCACCACTATGTGCTAGAAATTGTGAGAAGCTCTGAGGATACCAATAAAGGGAAAAAACAATCCCTAACAGAGTTCATGGGAAGTACAAGAGGCAAACAACTATGTATAACCAAGATGCAGGCAGGATAAATTGGAGACAATCTTAGGTACCAGCATAAGGGGGGTTAAGAAAGGCTTCTTTCAAAAGGTAAGGAAACCATGATGGAAAAGAGGAGGGAAAGAATTCTACAGGACTGAGAGATGGTTTGTTTTCTTCAAGAATCACAAAGGAGGTCAGTGTCACTGGATCAAAGAATAGGTGCAAGGAGTAAGGTATAAGAAGACTGGAAAGGTAGGAAGAACTTAGGTTATGAAAGAAAGCCTTTAAAATCTAAAAGGAATCTAAGATGCAATATTTGATCCTGAAGATAACAGGGAGCCCCTGGAGTTTACCAAGTAAGAGGGTGACATAGTCAGAACTGAATTTAGGACAAACATTCTGATGGAATAGAGTAGAGAAGAGACTGGAATGGGGAATAACCTAAGGCAGAACAATCAGAAGCTATGTCCAGGATTAAAGTTGATAAAGGTCTGTACCAGAGAAGCTGCAGTAACAGAAAGAAGAATGGAGTATATACAAGCAATGTTTCAAAAGTAAAAATGATAGGACTTAACAAGTGTTTTGAAACGGGAGTGGAATGAGAGTCAGGAGTCAAGGATGATATCTGAAACCTAAGCTGCTAGCTGGGGTGACTGGGAGGGTGCTGGGATGTATGGCAGTAATATGGAAGTTAGGAAGAAAAGCAAGTTTGGTGGGGAGCAAGGGAAGATGAATTTGGTTTTCAACATGTTGAGTTTAAAAATATCCATGGGATATTCCGTTTCAGATGTACAAGACACAGCTGGAAACGTGAGGGTGGGGGTCAGGAGAGAGGTTAGGGATAGAGATCTGAGATTCATTAGCACAGAGATGACAACTGAATCCATGGGAACTGATAAGAACACCAAGTAAAAAAATATATTGAAGAGAATAGGACAGAGGACAGTCTTGGGAGGCAGCCACACTTAGTGGATGCAAATTGGATAAATATCCATCCAGCAAAGGATACGGAAAAGGAGTGATAAAACAAAAGAGAACCATAAGTGAACAATGTCACAAAAACCTAGAGAAGAGAGTACCAAGTAGAAGAGGGTGATCAACAGTGTTGAAGTTGCAGAGAAGTCAGAACAATAAGGACTGAGTAAAGGCCACTACATTTCGGCAACTTTGGAAAGCACTGTTTCACATAAACGATGTTGTCTGAATGCAGACTGCAGTTAAGGAGGAGAGTTAGAGGAAAGGAAGTGGAGGCATTGAATGCAGATGTCCCTCTCAAGGAGTAATCAGTGCTGAAAGGAACGTTATCTGGATTACTGCAGTGTCCTGACTGGTACCAAGTCTCCCCTCCATTCAGCTGCCAACGTCTGACCATGATCCTGATTATCTTCAAGATCAAATATAAAGAAAGTCCTCTGTTTGGCATTTAAGGCTCTTCATAATCTGGCCCATTCCAACCTTTCCAGCCCTTCGAAAACTCCACTTTCTAACTACAGTGCCCTGCTTGCAGTTCCTGGAACACTACACTGCATTTCTGTGCCTTTGTAATGACTATCCATCTGCCCCATCACTACCACGGAGCCTGGGGTTACCTCATCTTTCTCCAAGACTCACCTAAGTCCCACCTTTGGCAAGAGGCTGTTCTAACCTGTAACCCATCTATTAGTACTTTCCATATATTTTACATATACACACAGACACATGTGTGTGCATATATATACATATATATGTATGTGTGTATAAATAAAAATGTGCTGAGTTACATACGTGCTTTATTCTCCATCAGAATGTAAATTCCTTTAGAGGAAGGACTGTTTTTACCTTTCTTTTATCTCCAGCACTTAGCAGTGTCTAGTACTTAGTAAGTATTTACAAAGGGACTGAGTCAGAGAATATGCGTTCAAATTTAAGGTTTGCCACTAACTACATGTCTCACAATGGCCAAGTCATTTAATCTCTCTGGCCTCAATCTCCTCCTTGTGTTGGACTAAATGATGTCTTAAGTCTCTTCTATGTCTAAATCTATGACCTTGTTAACCTGTGATCATAAAATATAAGAATATAGAATATAGAGCCGTATAGTTGAAATGGGCCTTAAAACACAAGATGTTAGAGGAATATCAGAGATCATCCAATTAAAAATTTTTGTTGAATGAGATATCACTTTTGAGGAGAACCTACAGTTATAATATTTACCAAAATTTGAAATTAGAATGCAACTACACTGACATGGTGAATGCATGAGTTTATTTATTTGAACATACTTATATGTCACATTAGAAGGCTTTTTTTTTTGCAGGGCTGGAGGGTAGGGGTGGTTAGTGATAGTGACACACAAAGAAAAGAGTGTCAAAGGAACATTTAAAGAATATACAGAAAATTCAAAAACAGACAAGCAAGAAAACTTTTAAACTAAAATGCTGAGTTTGTTATATTCTTTTTTTAAGTTGGATGTAGTGAAGATTTGTGGTTTTATATGAAATTCTCTTTTCTGCTCTTTGTATATAGAAATTGTCATTATGTGTTGGTATTTGTCAAGTTCATGATAAAAAAATTTTAAATAAATTAGGACACAACACAGGAAAGAAGTCAGCAGTGGAATAAAACTATTACTAAAAGTCTCTTAATTTTTGGAAACAAAATATGCTAATTTTCTCCCTCTTATGATAAACATATTCTTTAACAGCTGTCTATTATGTAAATTATTTCTAATTATCAAAAACTGCTCAAGAGTAAAATGGGAAAATAGTTTTCAAGAATGGCAGGAAGCACAAATTAAGAGTTCACCTTAATATTGCTTACATATTCTAATTTTAGCATTCTATTACCCCCATATTACCCAGAGTTGAAGTGACCTGCCCAAGGTCACAAAGGTATTTAGTACTAGAATTGAGATTTTGAAGTTTACCTGAATTTAACAAAATGAAATAATGTGCAATGATGAAACTGAAGAACTGGAAAAAACCCCAGACAGCATTAAATCAACCTTCTTCATTTTACAGAAGACGAAACTGAGACCAAGAAAGGGGATGTGACTTGTACAATAGCGTATAACTAGTGTCACAGACTTCTTTTATAAGAGTAATAATGAGATTTTTTTTTAAGGTTGTTTAACTGAAAATCAAGGTTCTTAAATTTTCTAATAAAGGAAAACTAAAACTAAAACTACTCATCTCCAATTTTAACACATGATATGTACTACAGATTGGGCTTATTTCATGCTAAAAGTCTAATTCTATATGATAGAACTTTCCTAAATTTATTGAAGCTTTAAAATTTATTTTACACAGGGAAAGAAAAGGGGACAAGGTTAGAAGTCGATAGTTAAGTCAATAATGTTACTGAGTAAGGAAAAAGATGGAAAACTGACCAAGAAAATATATTAACAGGATTTTACAAAAACAAATATATATATATATATAAAATATATGGTGAAATGAACAAAAATGATAGCCATGTCATTACATTTACTTTATGACAAAACTCTATGTGATATGATTATATCCATTGTTTCTTTTTAAAATTATTTTAAAATATGGAGAAAGACCGGAATCAAATGGCCTGAGTTCGAGAGGCAGAATTACTTAATACTAACTGTGACCTAGGGCAAGTTACTTCCCTGTGTGGCCTGTTTCTTCATCTGCAAACTGAGGTGATAGAATCAGATGGTCTCTCAAGTTCCTTTTTGTACTAATAGTACAGATCTTTAAAAAATGTAACTTTTGCACAAGTCTATACATAAAGCAAAGAATGTATTAAATAAGTTCTTTTGAAAAAGGTTTTAAAAGCTCTGGCTAGGCCAAAAAAAATGAAAGCTTTCTAAGGTATATGTGAAGATAAAAATGGCTAAAAAGAACTGGAAACTAAAGGGATCATCATCAACTGAAAATGGCTAAATAAATTATACTATATGAATGCAATGGAATACTACTGCACTGTAAGATATGATAAAAGGAACAGTCTGAAAAAAGCCTTGAAAGATTTATATGAATTGATAGAAAATGAAGTGAACAGAACCATGAGAACAATTTACATTCTAAAAACACTATAAAAATTTAAAATCTTTCCAAACATGATCAGAACAATAATCAACAATGCTTCCTGAAGACCAAAGAGGAAGAATGATCCCAAACTCATAACTGACAGATGATAGACTAAATAATCGGAATGAGACACATTTTGGGCTAAGGGCAATATGGAAATTTGTTTTGCTTTTATTATGCATACTTGTTGAAAGGGTATTGTTTTTCTCTTTTTTCAAGTAGGAGGGAAAAGGGAGGCAAAGAAAATAAATGCTAGTTAGTTAAAAGTTTACTTTTTAAAATACAATGGATATAATCATATCATATAGATACAGTTTTCTCATAAAATAAATGTAGTGATATGGCTACCACCCTTGTCCAGGCCCTCAATACCTTGACTTAATAAGCACAATGGCCTAATTGTTCTCCTTGGCTCATATCTTCCCGCCCTCCCCCCCAACCCAATTCATTCACCACACAGCTGCCAAAGTAGGTCTAACCATGTCACTCCCTGAACTCAATAAACTCCAATGGCTCCCTATTGCCTTTAGGCAATAAGCTCTTATAACCTGACCCTAACTTGCCTTTCCAACCAATTATAAATTCCCCTTCCCATATTCTGCAATCCAACCAAATTCACCATCATACAGTTTTTCACAAAGGACATTCCTTCTGACAACCTTTGCACTGGGTATCTCCCCTATCTGAAATGCTGTCTTATGCCACTACTCCCTCATAAAAGCCCTTGTTTCATGAAGCCTTTTCTGATCCCATCATTTGCCAGTGTGGATCCCACCATATCTGCTTTCTATATGTTTTGTATGTTCTTAATTGTATAAATGCTGCTGTACCCAAGAAAACCTAAGTGCCTGGAGAACATATATTCAGTTGCCAATAGTCAGCTTTCTCCACCTTCACCCGTATCACATTATGAAGTGACAGGAGTTGAAGTAGAGAAGAAGGAGCTTGTGGTAAGTGACCCTAACTTTTTCTGTAAAATGTAAGGCAAGGAGGCGGAGCCAAGATGGAGGAGAGGAAGCAGCAAGCTGCCTGAGCTCTCCTTCTGTTCCCTCAAAACAAACATTAAATCAAGCCTCTGGACGGATTCTGAAACTACAGAACCTGCAAAGAGACAGAGAGACACAGTCCTCCAACCAGAGATAATTTAGAAGACTTCAGGAAAAGGTCGGTCTGACTCGGGCAAAAGGGAGGCCCAGCCCAGGGCAGCAACCCAGCGCCGAAGGGGTCGGGGCAAGTCAGCAGGAGCTGCGGGCCACAGCCGAACAACTGAGGCCCCTGGAACCTGGTTCAAAAATCTGGTGGCCAAGAAGAACAGTGGAAAAATCTACCTGCACCGGCCAAGAGGGCCACGAACGGGTCAGGCGGGATCAGACGCCGGGATCCAGCGCCTGGCTGGCTGAGCACAATCACACAGGAAGTGCAGGGTGGGGGATCTCCACACACCATAAAGGCCTCAGAGTAAAAACCCGGTCACACAGCACCTATACCCCTGCACAAGAAGCCCAAAACAGGGACCCTGGTGCCCCCAGAGCAGACCTCAACTTAAAAAATAAATAAGCTGCAATAATGAGTAAGAAGCAAAAAAAGAGCCCTCTCCATTGAGAGCTTCTGTATCAATAGGGAAGAAGCCAACACAAACTCAGATGAGGACAATAGCCTCAAATTGCCTACATCTGAAGCCTCATGAGGGAAGGTGAATTGGTCTCAAGAACAAAAAGTCTTCCTGGAAGAGCTCAAAAAGGATTTTAAAAATCAATTGCGAGAGGTAGAAGAAAAATGGGGAGAGAAATGAAAGCAAAACAAGAAAACTATGAAAAAAGAATCAGCAGCTTGGAAAAGGAAGCACATAATTTCACTGAAGAAAACAAAGCCTTAAAAAATTCATTTGGCCAAATGGAAAAAAAGGTGCATAATCTCATTGAAGAAAACACTGCCTTAAAAAATTCACTTGGCCAAATGGAAAAAAAGGTACATAATCTCACTGAAGAAAACAATGCCTTAAAAATTAAAGTGGGACAGTTGGAAGATAAGGAATCCATGAGACACCAGGAATCAGTCAAGCAGAATCAAAAAAATGAAAAAATAGAAGAAAATGTGAAATACCTCATTGGAAAGACAACTGATCTGGAAAACAGATCGAGGAGAGACAATTTGAGAATCATTGGACTGCCTGAAAGCCATGACCAGAAAAAGAATCTAGACACCATATTCCAGGAAATTATTAAGGAGAACTGCCCTGATATCATAGAATCAGAGGATAAAATCATCATTGAAAGAATCCACCGATCACCTCCTGAAAGAGACCCCAAAAGGAAAACTCCAAGGAATATTGTAGCCAAATTCCAGAATTATAAGGTGAAGGAGAAAATACTCCAAGCAGCCAGAAAGAAGCAATTTAAATATCATGGAGCCACAGTCAGGATTGCTCAGGACCTGGCAGCTTCAACATTAAAGGACCGCAAGGCTTGGAATATGATATTCCGGAAGGCAAAGGAGCTTGGATTGCAGCCGAGAATCTATTACCCAGCAAAAATGTGCATTTTCTTTCAGGGGAAAAGATGGACATTTAATGACACTGGGGACTTTCAATCTTTCCTGGTGAAAAGACCAGAACTGAATAGAAAACTTGATCTCAACATACAAGACTCAAGAGAAGTTTAAAAAGGTAAACAGAGGGAGAAAAAAAAAAGGTTACCCTATTAGGTTAAACTGTTTATATCCCTACACAGGAAAATAATACTCATAACTCTTAAGAACTGTAAATGTACTTGGGCAGAGAGAAGGACTTTACATAGAGGGTATAAATATAAATTGTCTTTGATGTGATGATACAAAAGAATTAAGGGGTTAAAAAGGGAGTCTATGGGGAGGTGAGGAAAGGGGAGGTGGAATGGGATGAATTATATCATATGAAGAGGTGGGAAAAAAATCTATTACAATAGAGGGAAAGAAAGGAGGGGGGAACATTGTTTCAACCCTATTCTCATTAGATTTGACTCAAAGAGGGAATAACATATACGTTCATTGGGATAAAGAAACTTAACTCATTCTTTAGGGAAACAAAAGGGGAAGGGAAAGGGGGGGACTGATAGAAGGGAGGACAAAAGCAAGGGAGAAAAGGGTAAAGAAAAGAGAGGGGGGTGATAAAAAGGGAGGGCAGATCGGGGGAGGCAGGGTTAAGAAGTAAAACGTCGGTGAGGAGGAATAGGGTGAAAGAAGGGGGGAAAAGTACAAAGGGGGTAAATAGAATGGAGGGGAATAGACAGTCAGTCATAATAACTGTGAATGTGAATGGGATGAACTCTGCTATAAAACGGAAGCGAATTGCAGAGTGGATTAAAAACCAGAATCCTACAATATGCTGTCTACAAGAAACACATCTGAAGCAGAGAGATACACACAGAGTAAAGGTAAAAGGCTGGAGCAGAATATATTATGCCTCAGCTAAAGTAAAAAAGGCAGGGGTAGCAATCCTTATCTCAGACAAAGTGCAGGCAAAAATAGATCTCATTAAAAGAGATTAGGAAGGAAATTACATCTTACTTAAAGGTACTATAGATAATGAAGTAATATCAATATTAAATATGTATGTGCCAAGTGGTATAGCATCCAAGTTCTTAGAGGAGAAGTTAAATGAGTTACAAGAGGAATTAGACAGTAATACTATACTAGTGGGGGATCTGAATCTCCCCCTCTCAGAATTAGATAAATCTAGCCAAAAAATAAATAAGAAAGAAGTGAAAGAGGTGAATAGATTACTAGAAAAGTTAGACATGATAGATGTCTGGAGAAAATTGAATGGGGATAGAAAGGAATATACCTTTTTCTCAGCAGTACATGGCACATTTTCAAAAATTGACCATGTATTAGGGCACAAAAACATCATAGTCAAATGGAGAAAGGCAGAAATAGTAAATGCATCCTTCTCAGATCATGATGCAATAAAAATTACATGTAAGAAAGAGCCAGGGAAAAGTAGAATGAAAATCAATTGGAAACTAAATAATTTCATCCTAAAGAATGAACAAGAAATCATAGAAACAATCAATAACTTTATCCAAGAGAATGACAATAATGAGACAACATACCAAAATCTATGGGATGCAGCCAAATCAGTGCTTAGGGGAAAATTTATAGCTCTAAATGCTTACATGAATAAAAAAGAGAAAGAGGAGATTAATGAATTGGGCATGCAACTTAAAAAGCTAGAAAAAGAACAACTTAGAAATGCCCAATTAGACACTAAATTAGAGATCCTGAAAATTAAAGGAGAAATTAATAAGATTGAAAGCAAAAAAACTATAGAATTAATCAATAAAACTAAGAGCTGGTTTTATGAAAAAACCAATAAAATAGATAAAATATTGGTTAATTTGATTAAAAAAAAAGAAGGAAGAAAACCAAATTACCAGTATCAAAAATGAAAAGGGTGATGTTACCACCAATGAAGTGGAAATTAAGTCAATAATTAGGATTTTGCCTAACTGTATGCCAATAAATTTGACAATCTAAATGAAATGGATGAATATTTACAAAAATACAAACTGCCCAGGTTAACTGAAGAAGAAATAAAATCCTTAAATAAACTCATATTAGAAAAAGAAATTGAACAAGCCATTAATGAACTCCCTAAGAAAAAATCCCCAGGGCCAGATGGGTTTATGGGTGAATTTTACCAAACATTTAAAGAACAATTAATTCCAATATTATACAAATTATTTGGAAAAATAGGTGAAGAAGGAGTTCTACCAAATTCGTTTTATGACACAAATATGGTGGTGATACCAAAACCAGGCAAAGCAAAAACAGAGAAAGAAAATTATAGACCAATTTCCCTAATGAATATTGATGCTAAAATCTTAAATAAGATATTAGCAAGGAGATTACAGCAAGTGATCACCAGGATAATACACTATGACCAGGTGGGATTTATACCAGGAATGCAGGGCTGATTCAACATTAGAAAAACTATTAACATAATCAACCACATCAATAAGAAAACCAACCAAAATCATATGATTATCTCAATAGATGCAGAGAAAGCTTTTGACAAAGTACAGTACCCATTCCTAATAAAAACACTAGAGAGTTTAGGAATAGGGGGAGCTTTCCTTAGAATAATAAACAGTATCTACCTAAAGCCATCAGCAAGTATTATATGCAATGGAGATAAATTAGAGGCCTTCCCAATAAGATCAGGGGTGAAACAGGGATGTCCATTATCACCCCTATTATTTAATATTGTCCTAGAAATGTTAGCTTTAGCAATCAGAGAAGAGAAAGGAATTAAAGGAATTAGAATAGGCAAGGAGGAAACAAAACTATCACTCTTTGCAGATGATATGATGGTATACTTGAAGAATCCTAGAGAATCAACTCAAAAATTACTTGAAACAATTAACAACTTTAGCAAAGTAGCAGGATATAAAATAAATCCACATAAATCATCAGCATTTCTATACATGACCAACAAAGTCCAGCAGCGAGAGATAGAAAGAGAAATTCCATTTAAAGTAACGGTAGATAATATAAAATACTTGGGAGTCTACTTGCCAAGACAAATCCATGAACTCTATGAACACAACTACCAAACACTCTTCACACAAATCAAATCAGATCTAAATAATTGGAAAGATATCAATTGCTCATGGAAAGGCAGAGCTAATATAGTAAAAATGACAATACTGCCTAAATTAATTTACTTATTCAGTGCCATACCAATCAGACTACCTAAAAATTATTTTATACAGCTAGAAAAAATAATAACAAAATTCATCTGGAAAAACAAAAAATCAAGAATATCCAGGGAAATAATGAAAAAAAATTCACAGGAAGGTGGGTTAGCGGTACCAAACCTAGAGCTTTACTATAAAGCAGCAGTCATCAAAACTATCTGCTACTGGCTAAAAAATAGAGTGGTAGATCAATGGAATAGGCTAGGCTCAGGAAATGCAGTAGTAAATGACACTAGTAATGTAGTGTTTGATAAACCCAAAGACTCCAGCTTCTGGGATAGGAACTCAGTATTTGACAAAAACTGCTGGGAAAACTGGAAGATAGTATGGCAGAAATTAGGCATAGACCAACATCTTATACCTTATACTAAAATAAGGTCAAAATGGATACATGATTTAGACATAAGAGGTGACACCATAGGTAAATTGGGAGAGAAAGGAATAGTGTACCCATCAGATCTTTGGAAAGGAAAACAGTTTTTGACCAAACAAGAGATAGAGTATATTATAAAATACAAAATAGATGATTTTGATTATATTAAATTTAAAAATTTTTGTACAAACAGAAGCAATGCATCCAAAATTGGAAGGGAGGCAGAAAGCTGGGAAACAATTTTCGAGGCCAGTGCTTCTGATAAAGGCCTCATCTCTAAAATATATAGGGAATTAAATCAAATTTATAAGAATCCAAGTCATTCCCCAATTGAGAAATGGTCAAAGGATATGAACAGGCAGTTTTCTGATGAAGAAAACAAAGCTATCTATTCCCATATGAAAAAATGCTCTAAATCTCTAATGATTAGAGAGATACAAATTAAAACAACTCTGAGGTACCACCTGACACCTATCAGATTGGCTAAAATGACAAAAAAGGAAGATAATAAATGTTGGAGAAGCTGTGGGAAAATTGGAACACTAATGCATTGTTGGTGGAGCTGTGAACTGATCCAACCATTCTGGAGAGCAATTTGGAATTATGCCCAAAGGGCGATAAAGCTGTGCATACCCTTTGACCCAGCAATTACACTTTTAGGTCTTTTTCCCAAAGAAATCATGGAAGGGGGAAAGGGACCCACATGTACAAAAATATTTATAGCTGCTCTTTACGTGGTAGCAAGGAATTGGAAGTTGAGGGGGTGCCCATCAATTGGGGAATGGCTGGACAAGTTGTGGTATATGAATACAATGGAATACTATTGTTCTGTAAGAAATGATGAGCTGGAGGAGTTCAGAGAAACCTGGAGGGTCTTACGTGAGCTGATGATGAGTGAGATGAGCAGAACCAGAAGAACATTGTACACAGTATCATCAACAATGAGTGTTGACCTACTGTGATGGACTATATTCTTCTCACCAATGCAATGGTACAGAAGAGTTCCAGGGAACTCATGATAGAAGAGGATCTCCAAATCCAAGAAAAAAAAAAAAGAACTGTGGAGTATAGATGCTGATTGAACCATATTATTTCTTTTGTTTTGGGTGCTGGTTTTTTTTTTTTCTATTTTGAGGTTTTGCATCACTGCTCTGATTTTTTCTCTTGTAACAGGATTAATGCAGAAATAGGATTAATGTTATTATGTGTGTGTGTATATATGTGTGTGTGTATGTGTGTGTGTGTGTGTATCTCTATATGTATATGTATATAGATATATAGATATAACCTATATCAGATTGCCTGCTGTCTAGGGGAGGGGGGAAGGAGGGGAGGGAGGGAGAAAAATCTGAAATTGTAAAGCTTGTATAAACAAAAGTTGAGAACTATCTTTACATGTAACAGAAAAAATAAAATACCTTATATGTAAAAAAAATAAAAATAAAAATTTTTAAAGTAAAAATAAAAAAAAACAAAAAAAAAAAACAAAAAAAATGTTAGGCAAGATTTTTCAGCTGAGAGAATGAGGGGAGGAGGAGCCATGGGAAATTTAAGGAGGGATGAAAAGGTTTGAAGAGCCACTGTGGAGAATAGGACAATAAGTTGATCAAGGAGGCATAGTAGGATTTCCCTAGCAGCAGTAAGGGACCAGTTGAGGTTGTGTTACATAAATTCATGGTGAATCCAAGTCATTGTGTGATTTTTGCCACCTTTGTTCAGAAGCACATATGTAGGCATGAAGGCGACAGATGGGGAGAATGACCCAAGGCTGAGGCTTGACTGGGCATACCTGGTGCTACGACAAGGGGACTAAGGATTCAAAAGAGAAGGACCTTGTAGAGTTACATGGTACATCAACAGGTCAGGATAGGGAATATAGGACAGAGAAAGGCTAGTGTAAGGAAGATGACCTAGGAGACAAACAAGGGGTCAGGAGATTAGAAGTCATGGTGCAGGTGATTAGTAGGATTTTGTAAGAAAAGGCAGAAGGAGAAGTGGAAAAAAAAAATGCCAATAGGTTATGGTCTTATAAGGAGATTTTAGAATTCTTGAAAATGGAGATGGTGCATAAGTTTATGGGTGACAGCAAGATCAAGACTATGACCATCTTTGTGTGTGGCTGAGGTGGGGTGCAAGAGTAGCTCATGGAAAGCGAGTATGGTGAAAAACTGAGTGGTTAAGGAATTTGAAGGAGAATCAATATGTATGCTAAGTCTCCTAATATGAGGACAAGAGTTGGGGAAGAAGAGAAAAGTTGTGAGCCAGATACAAAACTCAATGCGGAAGGAAAGCAACATCATGGGGTTGTAAACAACAGGTACCAGGATTTTGATGGGTCTGAAAACGTGAACAGCATGAACTTCAAAGGAAAAAGTGACTATTTAGTTTATCTAATCTCAACTGGGTCCTCATCACCACAAAGCAATCAGTTTACTCTTCTCTAATTGATTCTCTAACCTTCCTTTCAGAAAATGTTCCCAACCTTTTCTTTTCTCAATCCACCCACTCATCTGAGGACCTAACCTCTTACTTAACTGAAACAACTGAGACTACTGATTATGACATCCCTCACTCCCCCTCTCATCCCCAAACCCCATTTTCTCCTACTCTCCTTCAGTTCATGATAATATGGTGGCCCATCACCTTGTCAAAACCAATGCCTTTGACATCACTTTCTCCAGCAAAGAAAAACCCTATTCTCTCTAAATTTTCGATTTTTTCCTACCTACTGGTTCCTTCCAAAGTTCCATCTTCCATCTCCCCTCCCTTTTTCAGTCAAATTCCTCTACACTCATTGACTCCACTTCCACATCTCTGATCAAGCTTTTTGCAAACTGCCTTCAGACAACTCAACTGAAATTGCTCTCTCCAAAGTTACCAATGACCTCTTAGTTGCCCCATCAGATTGTCTCTTCTTTGTCTCTCTGCTACATTTGATGCAAACAAGATATTTTCTTCACTGAGTGTTTATAATACTACTCTCTTCCTACCTGTATGACTGCTCCTCACATATCCAATCAGATCCCAGATCTTGCCATTCATATGTTCAATTTTTCCCATTCAGTATCTTCTATTCATAAAACAACTCTCTTAGTTCAGACTATCACCTCTCACCCAGACTATTACCATGGCCTCCTAATTGGTCTCCTTGTCTCCAAGTTCTCTCCATTACAGTTCATCATGCACACACTCCTTCTAAAGTGATCTTCCTTAAACACAGATATAAGTATGTCACTCACCAATCAATAAACTGCAGTAGCTGCCTTCTACCTCTAGAAGCAAAAATAAACTCCTCTGTTTATCTTTTAAAGTAATTTGCAACTTAGCCCCAAATGATCTTTTATACTTCATTACACATTATTATTCTTATTGGTCCAGTCATTCAAGCAATAAGCATTTATTAAGGGTCTAATATGTGCCAGGCAGTGTGCTAAGAACTGGGAATACAGAAAAAAGCAAAACCATAACCTGCCCCCAAGGACTTCACATCCTAACAGGGAAGACAAGTAAATAAATATGTACAAACAAGCTATATGTATAGGATAGGAAATAATTAACAGAGAGAAGACACTTAAATTAAGAAGGATTGGCAAAGGCTTCCTATAGAAGATGGGATTTTAGCTGGGACCAGAAGGAAGCCAGGAGGTGGAGTATTCCAGGCATGGGAGACCACTCTTAGTAAACAAGACCCAAACACAGATTTTCTGACACCAAGTCCAGTATTTCCCATGAACTTTGCTGGCTCTCATGATGTTTTATCAATGTACAGATAAGTTTATCTACAATCATCAATCAGAACATATCTAACATAACTAAGAATCTATTATGTAGTTATTTTTTTAATTTTTAATTTTTTGCAGGGCAATGAGGGTTAAGTGACTTGACCAGAGTCACACAGCTAGTAAGCCGGATTTGAACTCAGGTACTCCTGAATCCAAGGCCAGTGTCTTATCCACTGCGCCAACTAGCTGCCCCTTATTATGTAGTTATAATAGCAGTACATTGTCTAGAGAACTCTCTGTACCTTCACTGAATAGATTCAGTCATCATTCTCTACTTTCTAGTTTGCTTTTAGATATCCATATAGCATTAAGGACTATGTTTCAAACGAGACTGCAATTTACTAAAGGAAACATTTATAAACAATTAAGGAGGAGAGTTACGGTGGGGAAAAGACAGGCCTAATGGAAAATTAACACTCAGTATTCTTTTCCCTATACTACACTACCTTTGTACTTCTAGAAAATGCTACATATGAAAATAGTGGTCTCAAGGATAGTGAGGGTAGTTAAACATAGCACATATATAGAATACAAGGGTAAGTTTCACAGTTGGACAGAAATACGAGTATAGCATTCTCAATGAATGCAGGGATATTCAGATGGTCATTTGTCACATTCTATGAAACACAAAGCAGCAGAATTTGTGGTTAAAATAAATTAAGAATTAAAACCAGGACTTAAAGGGAATTCTGTGAGGAAGAAAGCAAGAAATACTTAGCTTTATTAATAGAGGTAGCAAACCAAATTAGAAAAGCTATTTCATTCAATTATATATAAGGAATTAGCACAGTTGCATTGGGAACACTGATCATTTTATTTAGTGTGTGTGTGTGTGTGTGTGTGTGTGTGTGTGTGTGTGTGTGTGTGTGTAAAACATATTATATATATATATTTTATTCACACGCATACATATAAAGAAGATTTAGAATTGAAGATGATATAACAAAAGGTGCTCAAAAGATAAAATAATCTCAGTTTTCACAAGGAAAAAGAAAGTATCTAGTCAAGGGAAAGAGATGAGACACACGAGGTAACTTGGAAAAACTCTTCATTGCATGACTCTTTTTAAGTAAGACAATTTTCCCCATTCTTCCTGTCCCTTCCCCAATCTCACAAGGCATCCCTTTTTCTTTCCTCCATCCGTTTTTGAGACCATCCCAAACAAAAAGACTCACACCCATGCACTTTATGATTTCTCCCACGTTTACCTTTTTTTTTTTTTTTTTTGGTGAAGCAATTGGGGTTGTGACTTGCCCAGGGTCACAAAGCTAGTAAGTGCCAAGTGTCTGAGGTCATATTTGAACTCAGGTCCTCCTGAATCCAGGGCCAGTGCTCTAACCACTGTGCCACCTAGCTGCCCCATGTTTACAGTTTTATGCTTCTCTTCAGTCTTGTGTTTGAAAGTCAAATTTTCTATTTTACCTCTGGCCTTTTCATCAGGAATGCTTGAAAGTCATCTATTTCATTAAATATCCTTTTTTCTCCTGTAGGAATATATTCAGTTTTGCTGAAGTGATTATTCTTAGTTGTAATCCTAGCTCCTTTGCTTTCTAGAATATCATATTCTAAAAATCTTTCTTTAGCTCTTTTAGGAATTCTTGTTGGGTTTGTGTCCAATATGCATTTTTCTTTGAAGCTTTGCTTATAGATGTTTTCATTCCTTCATTTTATGTTTGAGTTGGGCTCTATTCACTTCTGGGATAGACAGTCAGCCTGATCTTCTTTTAGCTAGATCTGGGGGCCTATAGCTTTTTGGTGCTTCCAACATGGTATGAATCAAGGGAGAGCTCTAGTCAGTATCCTCCTGGTCTTTGCTCTGGTCCTTACCTAGGCAGGGCTTCTACTCCCTCACAACAGCAAATCTTTTGCTCTTCCCTACCCTAGAACTTTAACACGCAACTGGGTAACTGGCAAAGGAGCTGTCATATGATGCCCAGTCCTGCATCCAATGCTATTATTAGGGTCACCTGTAATAATATCCTTATCAGGCATTTAGTACTCTTATCATCCTAAGATGCCACGCACTCTCTGCCACCACTACTGCTACTGACACACCTTACTCCTGGTGAACTTCCATCCTAACATCGACAGACCTTTTTTTAGTTTGTCCTATGCTGTCCTGAGCTAGAAAAATGAGTGACTAACTTGGGGGTGGGTGTAGGGGCACAGTTATCCTGCTCAAAATTTGATTTGACTCATATTTAAAAGGTTGTGTAGATGATTATGTTTAAAAAACTCAGCAGAAATGCTCAATTCACTCTGCCATCTTGGCCCGGCCCACACAAAGTTAACTTGGAAGACAGAGTATCTAAAACCCCCCAAAAAAGCATCTGCATTTGGAATCTTAATATATTGGAAGAAATTATATAAATGCCTGAAAAAAAGAGTTCAAATGCTAAAAGGCAATTGAACTTAGAAAAATTACAATATAACTTTGGTGATATGATTGTAAACAGGTGGCTGATTCAGAAATAACTCATAAATCAAAAATGACATACATAATATGGGATTTTCCTATGAAGATGGCAGTATGAAAGACTGCACAGGAATCAAGCAAAAATTCCAACAAAAATATCAAAAGGGACTGCTCAAATAATGATCCAAAATACAAACGGAAAAAAATAGGAAGTTCTTTTATACAACACTGGATATAGGAAGCTCTCTCATACAATCCTGGGTAACAGAAAAAATCATGTAGGAGCCAAAGGAAGCCCATGTGAGCACAGATAAATAAAAAGAAATTCAACAACCATAAATCAATTCTTAAAGAATAAAATCTTAGGATGAGATGATTTCACTAGTGAATTATACCCAATGTTCAACAAACAATTAATTCTAATGTAACATGAATTGTTCACAAAAAAGGGATGAATTCTACCAAATTCCTGCTATGATACAAACATGGTCTTGAAACCTAAACCAGGAAGAGAAAAAGAATGAAGAAAAAACTATAGACAAACAACACTAATGAAAAGCAACACAAACATTTAATAAAATATTGATACAGCAAACATACTAAACATTGGCAATAAAGCAAAATATTTTTTAAAATCATACATTATGAGCAGGTTGCATTTATACTAGGAAAGCAGAGTTGAATCAATATTAGGAAAAGAAAAACAACCATATGATTATATTAATAAATGCAGAAAAAGCTACTGAAAAAATAAAATACCTTCTAGTATTAAAAATATTGAAAAGTGGGGTAGCTAGGTGGCACAGTGGATAAAGCATTGGCCTTGGATTCAGAAAGACCTGAGTTCAAATCCAGCCTCAGACACTTGACACTAGCTGTGTGACCCTGGGAAAGTCACTTAACCTTCATTGCCCCACCCCACCCCCAAGATTAAAAAGCATAGGGGTGGGGGGCAGCTAGATGGCGCAGTGGTTAAAGCGCTGGCCCTGGAGTCAGGAGTACCTGAGTTCAAATCCAGCCTCAGACACTTAACACTTACTAGCTGTGTGACCCTGGGCAAGTCACTTAACCCCCATTGCCCGCAAAAAAAAAAAAAAAAAAAGCATAGGGGTAAATGGGCCTTTCTATAAAAAGGTAAATCGCACCTACCTAAAACAATGTATCAGCATTATTTCCAGTGAAAAAGACTAAAGGCATTTCCAAAAAGATCAGAGTTAAAGCAATGATGCCCATTATTACCGTTATTATTTGATATAGTTCTAGAAATGTTTGATATAGCAATAAAACAAGAAAAAGAAATAAATGGAATAAGCACAAAGCAAAATTATGACTTTTATAGATATTATGAAAATAGAGAATCTTAGAAGAGTTGAATTTTAAAAATGATTTGAAACAATGTTAGCAAATTTGCAGAATATAAAATTAATCTACATCTACCATCAGCTTTTCTTTATAGCCACCAACATATAGCAAGATGAGATAGGAGAATTACATTCAAAATAACTACAGATAATACAAACTATTTGAAAGTCTACCTACAAAGACATACACAAGAATTACATGGCTACAATTATGAAACACTTTAGAGAAACAGACAAAGAATTGGAAATGAATTAACTTTCGCATGATTGGGCTATAACAATCTAATTTAAATGGCAATATTATTTAAACCATTTTACTATTTCAATTCCATACAAATCAAACTAGAAAAAATAATAAAATTCATCTGGGAATACAAAAGGTCAAGAATTTTAAGGAAAATATTTTTTAAAAGTTGGACAGAGGGGACAGCTAGGTGGTGCAGTGGATAGAGCACTGGTCCTGGAGTCAGGAGTACCTGAGTTCAAATCCGGCCTCAGACACTTAACATTTACTAGCTGTGTGACCCTGGGCAAGTCACTTAACCCCAACTGCCTCACTTAAAAAAAAAAAAATTGGACAGAAGGAGGCCTAACAGTTCCAATTCTCAAAATATACTACAAAGGAGTAATCATCAAAACTATTTGGGACTAGTTAAAAAACAGACAAGTTGATCACTGGGAATATATTAGGTATACAAGATCCAGAAGCAAATAGACATAGTAGTATAGTGTTGGTAAGGCCAGAAACCCCAACTACTAGGGTAAGCACTTACTATTAAAAAAACAACAAACTTCTATGAAAACAGGCCATTAGATTGGCATAAATTACATCTAGACCAACCTCTCATATCATACACTATAATAAACTCAAAATGGATAGATTATCAAGATATAAAAGGTGACATAAACAAATAAGAGGATCTGTGAAAGAACTTTTAACAACTACTGACAGAGGTAAAGATCTTGATCAAGATGAGTAATTTTGATTACATGGAATTAAAAAGGTTTGAATATATTAAATCAATGGACTTAAGATTAAGAGAGAACAGTTAACTATGAAAAAAAATTTACATAAAGTTTCTATTAAGGGTCTGATGTCCAAGATATATATCCACAATACATTAGGGGGTGACAAAACTACATATAAAAAGAGCCATTCCCCAATAGATATGTGGTCAAAAGACATTAACAGATAGTTCTCAAAAAAGGAAGAGCAAGTAATAATATATATATAGATGTAGATATAGGTATGTATACATATACATATGCATACATACACATGTGTGAACATACACATAAATATGAAATGATCCAAATTGGTAAATGATAAGAGAAATGCACATTAAAACAACCCTGAAGTTCTACCTTACATTCATCAGATTGGCAAAGAAGGGGGGCAGCTAGATAGCACAGTGGTAAAGCACCGGCCCTGGATTCAGGAGTACCTGAGTTCAAATCCGGCCTCAGACACTTGACACTTACTAGCTGTGTGACCCTGGGCAAGTCACTTAACCCTCATTGCCCTGCAAAAAAAAAAAAAAAAAAAGCAAAGAAGACAAAAAAGAAAAATGACAATGGAGGACATCTGGGAGGCCAAAAACATTAATGAATTATTTGTAGAGCTGCGCAGTGATTTGAAAATCCTGGTATATAATTTGGAAATCTACACAGGCGTTAAATTGTGCATATCCTTCAACCTAGCATTACCACTACGAGGCACATATCTTAAAGAAATAAAAGAAAGAGGGAAGGACACACCAGGACAAAAAATTTAAGAGCAGGACTTTTTGTGGCAGAAAAAAAACAAAAACAAAAAAAGCAAACTGAGGGGGTGTACCTATCAATTAAGGAATGATTGAGCAAATCATGGTATATGAACGGAGTGAAGTGGAATATGACTGAGCCCTTTGAAATGATGAAAGTAACAGGTTTAGAGAAACCTGGGAAGATCTGTATGTATCAAGGCAGAGTGAAGTAAACAGAAACAGAAAGACAAATTTTTAAATGATTATACCATATTAAGGAAAAGTTGCCTTGAACGACTTGAAAATTCTGACAATGTAGTGACAAATCCAGAGTGCTGCTGCTAAAGCATGTTTGCAAGGAGGTAACAGACAAAAGGTGCAGAATGAGACACTAGTTTTAAGAGGGAAGAGGGAAGAAGGATTGTATGGGACAGAGGAGGTTGATGATAGAAATGTCTCCCCCACCCCATCCCCCAAAAAGGAAAACAAATGAAAGAGTATCAGTGAAGCATTTTTTAAAATATATAAAAGAGAACAAAAGGAAGGTTCAGAGGGAAATGGATGAGCAGCACAGCTTTGAAATTAACAAATTAAATATTTTTTTAAAAGAAAACAAACTGGACAGTTGAAATTTGCAGTCTTGCATGTCATTTTTCTGTTCTTGTTTGCATATGAAAAATGCATGACTTAGTATTTATCAAGTCAGAATAACAAAAAAAATTTTGTTTAAAATATAGGAACCTGAAATAGTTCTATATTCCTAGGCAGTAAGAATATTCACAAGGACCCTCATTAAGATATAGAAATATTCTTAAATATACAACCTAAATAAGACAAAGCTTTCTAAATAAATATCAAATACTCATAAGACCCTTAGCAGGAAGCAAGACCAAAGAGGACTAGTATTCAACGATTTTACAATACTTTATTTCTTGTAGAGTTTTTTAAAGTTTCTATAACAAAGAAAGAGCCATTTTGACTAGAAGTGAAATACTATAATGGGATAAAGAACAAATGGGATTTTTTACTTAACAGCATCTTCAAATATAACTCACTGAGAATGACTTCTTCACCATTAACTAAGTTTCAAAATTTAGCTAGTTGAACAACTATAAACTGTCAATACCGGGGTAGAATTTGGAGTCAAGAAAGCTGTGCTCTGGTCTCAGCTTTGTCATGAAACTATGTAATGCTGAGAAACTGACATTACTTCTTTATGCCTCAGTTTCTCTCATAAAATTGAAAGGATGGGACCAGAGAAGGCCTATGGTCCCTTTTAGTTCCAAAATTCTATATGGTTTTAACATTTGATTTCTTTCCAGTTCTAGCAATCTATGGCCTATGTTCTAACATGTTCTTAACCTGCAAATCTCCATATCTCAGTTTCTTCAATTGTAAAATGAAGATAATAATACTTGGGTTTTTTTGTGTTTGGTGGGGTTTTTTTTTTTGGGGGGGGGGCTATTTTTGCAGGGCAATGAGGGTTAAGTGATTTGCCCAGGGTCACACAGCTAGTTAAGTGTCAAGTGTCTGAGGCTGGATTTGAACTCAGACCCTCCTGAATCCAAGGCCAGTGCTTTATCCACTGTGCCACCTAGCTTCCCACGATAATAATATTTGTATCACCTGCATCACAGATAAGGAAAACTATTTATAAACCTGAAAGCACTCTAAAATGTGGTCATTATGGTACTTCCTTCCAGCATTGACTTTCTAAGTTCTTACATTATATAGTGTAATGTTCTTCTAGAGGTAAAAGGCTATAATCCAAATACTGGCAAGTTAAACATTTTTTTAATTTAAAAAATATACATATTTTTAAATGTGATAATTTGACTGAATTTCTTGTATTTATTAATCTCCCCTTCTTGCTAAATGATATGACTACCTGAAACAAATTTTGAATACACACTAGCAGTTTTATATATCCATGAATATATACACACAATATGAAAAGACAATATGTCTGATGAGATGTTCAGACAAAGATGATCACTGATTAGTGCAAGAAAATAACAAGGGACTGAAACAAATATTGAAAAGAAACATTCAGAAAAGATCATACTAAGCAGAGTATTTCTTGAATATAGGAAACTAAGAAACCCAATACAACAAAGAACAATGCAACCAAAGACAATCATAGAATTACCTAATGTAAATGTATGACGGACCTAAGAACAAAGAAAGCTGGAACTATAAGCACCTTTTGAAGAGAATCAAATACATAGTGTTAGATAGAACTGGAAGAGGCCTAATCTATTTCAAGGATTCTTAATTTGGGGATCGATGAACTTGTTTTTAAAAAATATTTTGATACCTATAATCAATATCATTTATTTCCTTTGTAAGCCTATATAATTATTTTATGGATTTAAAATATTAATCTGAAAAGTCTTTAGGCTTCATTAAACTGCCAAAGGGATTCATGACACAAGAAAAATCCTAAAGATCCAGTTGAACCCCTGCCTGAAGCATAAAAACCACTCTAGAATATCCCTAACTAGTGATCATCACAAGCAGTAAGTCACCACAAAATAAAAATATGGTGTTAGGGAACAAAGAAGCAAGAAAGGCCCAGATCCACTGACATGACATTCTACTGATGAAGTGTGAAAACAATTTACTCAGCTTTATTTATCACAATCCTATAGAAGAAATGTGCTATAAGTAAGAGCAACAAAAATAGGAAATGAACATTCTGCTTTTACCTGAATGAGAAGCATTTCTTTCTTTCCATGGAACATTCTTGCATTTTATCTGGTTTTGTCTCTCTTTTCGAAGTCGCTCTAATCTTTGAGCTTGAAGAGAAATATTATAACTATAAGTTTGTCATGGAAAGTTTACTATAAACAAAGACATAATTAACTACCTTTATATGAATAAAGATGTTTTATACTGCATATGTAGGAAAAAAAAGTCATAAAATTTTAAAGGTGGTACCCCTGAAAGGCAAATACCAACAAAAACATGAAAATGTTCTTGATTTATAATTGAAATTAGAGGATATAAAACATTAATAGAGATCATAAAGATAGTATTAACATGGAAGAGAATAATAAAATGTGAAAACTTCTGTGATTAATATGACATTTCATTATATAAATCATTAATAACGGTCTTAAAGGAATTTTAATGCACAAATGAACTGAAGTGAATATTACATTACAGAATAAAATTACTGTTATGAATTACTCTACCCGTTTCAAAAATTAAAGATAAATGAACTCAGACTAGACTATTAAAGTTTTAAATATAAAATCCTTTATCTAAAAATCATGAAAATTATAAAATGTCAAAGCTATATAAATTAGCATAGCTTTTCTTCAGTGGGCTGAAACAGTTTATAGGTAGTAAAATAAATGATTTGTATCTTTGTAACATTAGTCAAATCTTAAAAAGAACAATTTCTCTTTACCATATTTTGACTCAATGTCCAAAATACTAAGACACTTCCACATTTAAAAAGCAAACCCTTAATAACATTAAGGTAACAAACAGCTTCCATTTACTAACATTTTAGATTTCCAGGGGGGGAAGCATCTAAAATTCCCAAAAGAAAACATTGAAAATAATAGTGCAACCAACCAACAAGTCTTCAAAATGCAGGTAGCTGTTATTCACAAAAACACCATTGACAACACAATTGCTATTTTCTAACTGCACATTTTATTAACTCCTACTGCCTCTGTACGGACCAAGAAAAAAAGCACTGACCAATATCATCACTTTTTAAATGCTTCTCTGTTAATAGTATATGTGACTACAAAGTTCTGGAGTACTTCAAATCAAAAAGCAAATCTTTTCTTCAACTACTTCTAGACTTAGAAAAAATAATCCTATTTTTTAGGAGGGTAAGGGGAAATGGCAAAACCATTTTTACTAGTCTAAACTATCATGGCAAAAACATTTTGATGATGTCAATGTAGCCAGCCAAACAAATTTTATTAAAGAAAAATATATTCAGTTGAAATCAATAATAAATGTAAAGTGCACAGACAAGGAAATAAAACTGCAAAGCTCTTAACTATATTTTGTTGTTGTTCAATTGTTTCTATCATGTCCAACTCTTCATGACCCCGTTGGGGGTTTTATTGGAAAAGATACCGGAGTGGTTTGCCATTTCCTTCTCCAGCTCATGTACAGATAAGGAAACTGAGGCAAACAGGGTTAACCGACTTGTCCAAGATAACATAGCTAGGAAGTGTCTGAGGTCAGATTTGATCACAGGTCTTCCCTGCCTCCAGGCCTGGCACTCTATCTACTGTGCCAACTAGCTGCCCTTCTTAATGGTATCCTCTCACATAAACCTATGCCATCTTATCAGACAATAGGACTCCACTGACTTGCATGGAAGTCAATTTAAACTGAAGAACTTCAAATCAATGGTTCTCAATTATAGTTAAAGCTTGATACAACTTAATTTCAGTAAAAATTTCTTTCAATACTGGTAAACGTCATTAATTTTTTCCATAGTGATAGCAAAATCTCCTTAGCAGATTTCATAGGATGTTCGTTTGTTTATGTGATATAGGATCACAGGATTTGGAGATGGAAAGGACCTTACAGATCATCTAGTCAAGTCCACTCATTTTATACGTGAGGAAATTGAGGGAAGTTAATTGAGGTTCCCATATTTGGGAGGGGTAAAACAGAACTTGGACATGAAGCCAGGCCTTGAAGTTCTAAACTATTAGAGAACACTATCTATTACCATAGATTAAAAATAGTGCCATAAACTGGAGTTGCAATGCCCTATCCATATTATCTCTCTACTAGAACCAATGCTCCATCAGTGCTCCTCCACTAAAGGCTTCTTCCATTAATTCACAGTGACATAAGACAGTCACCCTGGTTTCTCAAAGGTTAAGCAAGAGGAGCCCAAGCCCTGGCAGGTCCTACCAACAAAAATGTATAAGAAACAAGTCCACTGTACATGGTATCAGCAATATAGTAACGAGGATTAACTGTGAAAGACTTAGCTCCTCTATTGAGACAATTCCAAAAAAAAACAGGATGAAAAATACTATCCACTTCCAGAGAGAGAGGACTGATAAAACTGAGGACAGATTGAGGTATACTTTTTGTTTTCTGGAGTTTTTTTGTGTTTTCTGCTGCAACAAGGCTAATATGAAAATTATGTTTTTGCATGACTTCATACATGTAACTGATATATTGTTTACCTTCTCAAGGGGTGGGGAAAGTGCAGAAGGGAAGAAGAGAATTTGGAACTCAACATTTTAAACATTTTAAAAAATGAATGTTTAAAAAAACACTGTGCATATAATTGGGAAATATTTAATGAAAATTTTAAAAAATTTAACTTAAAAAAAAAAACGGGCAGCTAGGTGGCACAGTGGATAAGGCACCGGCCCTGGATTCAGGAGGACCTGAGTTCAAATCCGGCCTCAGACCCTTGACACTTACTAGCTGTGTGACCCTGGGCAAGTCACTTAACCCCAATTGCCTCACCAAAAAAACCCCACCAAATCCAGTTGTAAATAATCTTTGTCATCTGGGAACTAGCCATGCCTAAGTATAAAGAAGAACATCAGTGTAATAAAATGGTTTCCCTTATAAACATTAGTGTGAACTAATAATGAGCATTAATGGGGATAACCTACATAGTGGGGACACATTTTTTTTGATGGGGGAGAAGAAATGACTATCTTAAAACCAACTGAACTCAGATAAATGTGTTCTCTCCTGAAAGGCTTAGCGAAGGGCTTAGAGAAGGAGCGGAGGAATAGAGAATGTGTTATAGGAACACATCAAAGAAGCTGGATATGTTGTTTAGAATAATCCTATTAAAGAGTTAAGACCAGCATCACAGAGCCTACTGTTCTGGAGGAATGCATAGTCTTTTTTAGGTAATTTGGGGGGGTAGGGGGGCGGGGGCGGGCAACTGGGGTTAAGTGACTTGCTCAGGGTCACACAGCTAGTAAGTGCTAAGTGTCAGAGGCCAGATTTGAACTCAGGTCCTCCTGAATCCAGGGCTAGTGCTTTATCCACTGCACCACTGGCCCCCTGCACAGTCTTTTAATAAGCTAGGAAAGCAAGTTACGGGTAGCAAAACATCGCGGGGGGGGGGGGGGGAAGGGGGCAGAGAAGTACAGAGCAACCCGTTTGGGGGGGGGGGGTGCACAGAGCAATGGGGGTTAAGTGACTTGCCCACAGTCACACAGGTAGTAAGTGTCAATTGTCTGAGGCTGAATTTGAATTCAGGTACTCCTGAATCCTGGGCCAGTGCTTTATCCACTGCACCACCTAGCTGCCCCATACAGAACAACTCTTAACCAGCTCAGACTAATAAACTCCATTCTCATCAGTAAAAATGGCATGTTAACTGATTCGCCGATTGTCTGTATGATTAGTATGTCTGTGATTATTACTTGTTTTTTTTGTAAATTTTAGATAATTGCTAACTTAATGGCTTGAGTTTCAGGAGGCCAATGTCTTATAAAAGACATTCAGAGTGGTGATTGTTCCCTTTAAGATGTTGAAGGGGAAGAGGTGGAAAGACAGTGAGCAAGAAACTTTGACGACTACTAGAGAGAAATTATGGAATGGGAAAAAATCACTGCAATTAGAGTTAGCCATGCTGCCTACATTCTAGTTTCCTTATCTAAATGAAACTACTGGCACTACCTTTCTCTTATTTTTGATGGAGGGAATGCACTTTGTAAGCCTGAAAACACTATAGAAATATAGCTTACTTTATTCTTTTACAGTGTTGCAAGAGTATCAAAAAACAGATTCTACTACACTGCACAAATAATACATTTTACCTTCATCAATTAACACAGGGCCTAGAACCTAGTAAGCACTTAATAAAAGCTTGCTGACAAAATGACTAACTCTATGAACCTCTGTTTTCCCATTTGAAAATGGAAATAGACATTTGTACTACCTCTCACAAGGTATTAGGAGGAAAACACTCTGTACTATATAAATGTGAGCTGCCATCATTGCTATCGTCATCATCATTATACTCAGCTGGGTTAGGTCAGAACAATTAAATAAGGATTCAGGATTATGTCCTTTAAACAGTCGGGAAATAGTAAAGTCAGCCCTAAACCAGAATACCTAGTCACTATATGTGAAAAGGAAGTCATGCTTTCTAACTCTTTAAAAAGCTAGTGGATCAAAAGCTCTTTGTGAGCAGTGACTGTTTAATTTTACATCTTTGCTGCTGAGTGAGATGAGCAGGACCAGGAAAACATCATACACAGTATCAACAACATTTTGTGTTGATCAATTGTAATAGACTTGACTCTTTTTAGCAGTACAATAGTCAAAGATAGTTCCAAAGGACTCATGATGGAAAATGCTCTCCAAATCCAGAAAAAAAAATGAACTATAGAATCTAGATGCAAATTGAACCATATTTCTAATTTTTTTTTGTTGTTTTTCTTTTTTGAGGTTTTTCCTTTTGCTCTGATTCTTCTCGCACAGCATGACTAATAAAGAAATATGTTTAATGTGATTGTACATATATAACCTATATCAGATTGCTTGCTGTCTTAGGGAGGGGGAAGAAGGGGAGGGAGGGAGAAAAAAATTGAAACTAGACATCTTATAAAAACAAATGTAGGGGCAGCTAGGTGGCACAGTGGATGGAGCACCGGCCTTGGAGTCAGGAGTACCTGAGTTCAAATCCAGCCTCAGACACTTAACACTTACTAGCTGTGTGACCCTGGGCAAGTCACTTAACCCCAATTGCCTCACTTAAAAAAAAAATGTAAAAACTATCTCTACATGTAACTGGAAAATAATAAAATACTTTTATGGAACAAAAATTTACATCTGTGCATCCTCATCAACAAGCATAGTGCCTAGCCAAGAGTAGGTGTTTAATAAACACTTGTCAACCCAGAGCAAAGGGCTATCTTTAGGCACACTGTACTACAAGAACACATAAAACAAATATCCTGAAATGTATCTTTCTAAAATACTCACTATATCTCTTCAGGCTTTTTTCTTCCCTCCCCATTCCATTCCAAAGTACTGCACACTGCAAATGTTATTCATTCTTTCATTTAACATTCGTTATTTATTAATCACATACACTGTACTAGGTACCACAACTTTTTCTTTTTCAAAGAATTTTAGAGAAAAATGTAGAATATAAGAAGTAGAAGGGTCCTTAGAGATCAGCTAATCCAAAATCTTCCTTTTACTGATAAATGAACTGACGACCAGAAAGAATGATTTGCCTAAGGTCCAAATGGCTAGTATGGTTACAGAACCAGGATTCAAATGAAGGAATTCTGGCTCTAAGCCCAATATTCTATCAACCAAACTAAACTGTCTCCTAACAACTTTTAGAAAAGCTTACTAAAAATAACTGCAAAGGTAATCAATTGATGGTAATCATTCAAAACAAAGATATATATTTCCACATATGGCATTACTAGAGAAAAACAAACTGCAATCCTTTATACTAAACTTCTCTGTGAAGCAAAAAGGGGTTGTAAAAGAGATGTATGTCTGGAGTTCAAAGGCCAGGGAGCCAGACTCCCAGCACTGCTTTCTTCCTACGTGACCTCAGACAAAGTCACTCAATCTCTATGGGCATTGCTCACTCACATGTAAAATGAGGGGTTAGACTACAATATCTCTGAGGATCCTTCCAGGTCTGAGCCTATGAAAGCTCAGGGAAGCAGGGCTGTATCCCACACTTACCTGTGTTTGAGCGCCTTCTGATACCAAAATCCCAACTTGAGGTAATGTCAACAGATTGGGCATAGACATAGCCCTGAGTTTCCACACTGCTTCCGGGCATTTCTGAACCATTGTCTCCAGGCACCAAAGGTGGATGAAACTTTTCCAGATCTACGTCATGATCAATCAGGACCATCTCACACATCCCTGTGTCATCACTGGTCACATGGGATTGCCGGATATGAGCCAAGATGATCGTTGGGTTATCCAAGAAGGCCATTCTTTATGGAGGCCAATTTCTTTAAAAGTCTACTTTCTCCTCTTCATATTGTTTAAAGGGATTACCTGCCAAAATTTAAAAGGAAAAAAAAAAAGGAACATCTACATGAGCTTTAGAAAGAATATAGAGAATAACACATTTAGAAACGCAAAGTAATTTGTAAACATAAGGTTTAAAAGTGACAAACATCTCATTATATTATTATGCCTCAATCATAAAACACATTTCTGTAGTGCCACTGGTTTTATGAAACACTTTCTCACAGCAATCCTAGAAAGGTTAAGGCCAAATTTTTGTTTTTTCACAGATGAAACTAAGAGGACCTTTTTTTCTTTTTTTAAAACCATACCACACTATTTCTCCATGTGTTTGAGATGTAAAAGGATCTTATAATCAGAAACTGGAAAGAACCTTAAAGGTCCAAACTTCTCATTTTACAAAAGAGGAAAGAGAAACCCAGAGAGGGTAAATCACTTGCCTGAGGTCACAAAGAACAGTGATACCAAGACCCCACATTTCTACAGTTACTTTAAGGTTTAAAAAGTGCTCTCCTACTAAAAATATCTGAAGTATACTAGTGAAAGAATTATTAAACCCATTTTATAGTTAATAAAACTGATATTCACTGAGAGAAAGTGAACTACTCAGAATTAAATTACTGTCAGTAATGGAGAAAGGATTCATAAGATGGTAGATATGAAGCTGGAAGAGCCTTTCTGTTATTATTGTTCAGTCATTTTTTAGTTATATCTGATTCTTTGTGACCTCATTTGGAATTGTCTAGGCAAAGATGCTGGAGTGGTTTGCCATTTCCTTCTCCAGCTCATTCTACAGAGGAGGAAAACAAGACAAATAGGGTTAAGTGACTTGTCTAGGATCATACAACTAGTATGAGTCTAAAACCTGTTTTGAAGTCAGAAAAGATGAATCCCCCTGAATCTAGCCCCAGTACTTTATCCACTACACCAACTAGCTGCCTGGAAAAGACTTTAGAGGTCCATCTAATCCAAAACCCTCTTTCGACAGCTAAAAGAAACTGGGGCCCAGAGAGGTCAAGTGACATACCTTGCCCAAGGTGACACATAGACCAATTATTAAAGCCAAGATTCAAAAAACAGGTCTTCTGATTTCAAGTCCATTGCTTTTTCCCAATACAATTCATTGACCCCTTAAGAATCCAGGTAAGCAAAATGGAAATCCTTTATAATTAAAGGTTCTATATCCCAGAGTAATGAGAATCAGGACCTAGGTTGAAATTCCAGTTTTGCTATTTACTACTTTCTTATCACTTCTATTCTCTGGACTTAAGGGTTGGTGTTTTGATTTTTTTTCCCTCTCTATAAAATGAAGATTTTGGTCTAAATAATTCTGATGTAACTTTCAGTTCTATATCTTAGAAAATAAACATGGTACCGGAGAGAAAGACTGACTTTTCTGCAATTATTACATTATAGCTAAAGAGAAAATAGCTCCTCTCTTCAGAAATTCATAGCCTATCACAGAAATCTATTAGGCTCTTACTTAGTTTTTCTCTTCACTCCCAAATTCTCCATCTATGAAGAAGTCGGAGTCATTTTCTCAAACAAAGTGATTTCTAGTCACCTTTTCAACTCAAATATTATCTCCTAAAAGATATCTTTGGTAATTCTCTCACTCCATATTAGTGGCCCTGATCCCCTGACACCTATGTTTTATAGTCCTTTAAGTACTTATACATCACTGTGCATTATTAGTTCCATGTCTAATTCCCCTACTAGACTATAAGTAACATGAGAATGAGAGCATATATTATTGCATAGGTTCAAGTCTAACAATACAGATGACTCCCAAATCTATACATCCAGCCCTAATACTTCTCAAGTTTCAGGCTTGAATCCCTAATCTGTTAAATACCTCCAACTGCATAACCTATAGACATTTCAGGATCAACATGTGCAAAAAGAACTCACCTTTTCCTCTAAACCTAGCCCTCTCTTCCCAATTTTGGTATTTCTACCAAGATCCTTCCAACCCCCTCAGATTCCTAGCCTCAAACTCTTCATCAACTCTTTACTCTCCCTTATCCCTCACATCAAATCAACTGCCAAGTCTGGTCAAATAGAGTTCTACATCTCTCATACCCTTCCCTCCATTCACAAGGCTACCACAAGCTGTCATCACCTCTTTTTTTACCCCCGTTTTTGGTTTTTTGCAGGGCAGTGGAAGTTAAGTGACTTGCCCAGGGTCACACAGCTAGTAAGTGTCAAGTGTCTGAGGCCAGATTTGAACTCAGGTTCTTCTGAATCCAGGTCCGGTGCTCTAGCCACTGTGCCACCTAGCTGCCCCATCACCACCTCTTGTCCAAACCTATTTCTAGTCTCCCCTCTCCAATCACAGTTGCCAAAATAGTTTCCCTTTAGTACAGGTTTACCATATATCACCTTCTAGCTCAAGGAGCTTATAAGTAGGTCCCTATCACCTCTAAGCTAAAGACAGCAGAGTACAGGCTGGGACCCAGCTGAATTCTCCCAATATTCCCTTCCAAAGAACTTTAAAATAACACCTCAAATCAAATTTTGAAGAAGCAGAAAGAACAAAAAGTCAGAAGGAGATATTTTTCGTGCCTAAGACAACTTAGGTGGTTGATAGGAAAGATCTGTAACACCAGGATGGGCACAGAACTGGAGTACAGCAGAAACACCAACAGAAGGCATTAAAAGCAGCCACAATACCAGCAGCAGCTTTGGAAGGTCTTAGCACAGAGATGTAAGAGGGGCAGACAACTGGTTAGAAAGAGATTACAAGGAACCATTTCGCTGCCACTGAGTGCAGCTGGTACTGATTGGCAACTCTGTTGCCCATAAACAGTTCTGGTCACAGTTCCAGGATGGAGAGGTGTACTTGTGATCAGTCACAAGGAAGTAGGGGACTTGCTGACAGTTCCAGGGCCAAGAGGAGTACCAGTACTTGTGGCTACTGGGGAGCAGGGGCCCTTCCTAAGTAAAGACTAAAGAGAAGATCAGAAGAGCGGTGACACCACTCTTACTCTCAGAGTAACACCACCTTAGAAACACCAAAACTTAGACCCCTCTAGAACTAGGTCTGAAAACAGGAGCACAAAAAAGCCAGGTGACCAGAGCTCAACTTTAACATAAAATTTGAAGTCAAGAAATAGGCTGGAAAAATGACCAAACAACAAAAGAACCTGACCATAAAAAGTTACTACAGGGGCAGGAAAGACCAAGAAATAAACTTAGAAGACAACAATGAGAAAACACCTACAAGCAAAGTCTCAAAAAAAAATGCTAATTAAACCGAAGGCCAGCAAGAAATCCTGAAAGTTATAGAAAGACATAAGAGTTGTAGAGGAAAAAATGGGGAAAGAAATGAGAGTAACACAAGAAAATTATGAAAAGAGAATAAACAGCTTGGTTTAAAAAAAAAAGAAAAAAATACTGAAGAAAATAACACCTTAAAAAACAGAACTGGCCAAATGTTTAAAAAAAAAAGCACAAAAATTCATTGAAGAAAAAAACTGCTTTAAAAGCAGAATAGGGGGCAGCTAGGTGGCGCAGTGGATAGAGTACCGGCCCTGGAGTCAGGAGTACCTGAGTTCAAATCCGGCCTTAGACACTTAACACTTACTAGCTGTGTGACCCTGGGCAAGTCACTTAACCCCAATTGCCTCACTAAAAAAAAAGAAAGAAAGAAAAGAAAAAGCAGAATAGGTTAAATGGAAAAGGAAGTACAAAAAAGTCACTGAATAGAAGAGCTCCTTAAAAAGAACTGGTCATGTGGGGGAAAAAAGGGTAGCTATAAAACTGTGCATACCCTTTGAAAACTGTGCATACGCTTTGATCCAGTAAAACCACTACCAGGTCTGTACCCCAAAGAGTCTGAAGAAAAAGGGAAAGAACCTATATGTACAAAATTATAACGACTCTTTTTGTGGTGGCAAAGAATTGGAAATCATGGGGATGCTCATTAATTAGGGAATGGCTAAACAAGCTGTAGCATACGATTATGAGTATTACATGGCTTACATGGAAATGTTTTGCATGATTTCACATGTATAATTGATATCACTGCTTGCCTTCTCAGTAGCTGGGGGAGAACTGAGAGGGAGGGAAAGAATCTAGAACTCAAAGTTTTACAAGCATGCTATAAATAAATAAATAAACAAACAAACAAACAAATAAATAAATAAAGATTAGGGTTTTTAAAAACTCTAATTTTTTCCCCCAGTGTATTTTTCAGAGCCTTTCAATGTCTGCTTCTAGTCAGTCTTTACAGACTTCTATCAAACTATTCCTCTTTAGACACACTAGATTCCAGGTCAAGTGACCTACTAGCTACCTGCTCTCAGCATTCAATCCCTGGGCTCCATATCATTACACAGGCTGTCCTGTATACCTAAAATGTGCTCCTATTCCTATCTTGTAGAAACACTAGAATCCTTTAAGGTTCAACTCAGGCACCACCATCTAGAAGAAGCCTTTTCTGACTTACTTCAATATCAGTGGGCCTCTCTGTACTCAAATTACATTGTTTTCACTTATATGTAGAAATGCTATGATTCCCGCCCCCCCAATTTAATTGCTTCAGGGGAGGGACTGGTTTTATTTCTGTCTTTGTATTGCCAATATCACTAGCACAATACACTGAACAAAGTAGGCACCTAATAAATGCTGGCTAATCTGAAAAAAATCTAAATCCTATATTTTTCCCAGTACAGAGTATAATCTGGTTGGCAGGAAAACGGTTTATAAACCTAAAAACAGAATAGAAATATAAGGGGTTATTATTATTACTACTAAATGTTGCTAATACTACAATATAATAAACACAACAATGGACCTCTGAGGATTGAGGACCTTACAGTATTTCTCTCTCATAATACTGTTCATCAAAGATTACTGTGAGATACCGGAGATGCAAAATAAACTTAACTATAGCCACCAGAATATGTCCTGAAAATTTGGTGGTTTAATTTAATATTTAAAGACTAAAAATTTATATATGCAAATTATATTAAAATAATGAATGTTAGAATATAGAACACAGTGGGGTTTTTTGTTTTGTTTTTGTTTTTTTGAGATGAGGTTTCACTTTATTGGTACATTAGTCTCACAGACAATCCAGACACACTCAGAAACAGTGCAAGAAGAAAGTGCCAAAGAGGGGCCCAAAGGTGGAGGCAGGGATGGACATCATCCCGCCCCTCAGCACTCTGAGCCTAGAAAGCTATTTCACCTACAGGAAGAAAGGCTGTTGCCAAGTGATCCATACTGAGGAGACTGGGAGCTAAGAGACCAGAAATGTCTACGGGAAGTACTAGTTAAAGGCAGAGAAATAGAAAACATCAGAAAATACCCATTCCTCAAATGCATTAGGCATAGAAATACTAAATAGAACACAATGTTAAAAGCTAGAAGGGAACCCAGAATTTTGAACCCAGTTCTATACCATGTATCCCAGCTATTTGGTCTTGGGCAAGTCTCTTCCCCTCTCTCAAAACTTCAGTTTCCTCAATGGAAAAACAGGGATAAAAATACACAATACTGTCAATGGGTCATTGTGAGGATGAAATAAGATAATGGATATAGAGTGCTTTGTATACTCTAACGTGTCCTATTAACAGCAATAATTATTGTTACAGAATGTGAGGACTGAAAAGAGAGTGGGGCCCAGATAAATCATCTACTCACATCCCCTCAGAATATAGGTAAGGAAACAGAAAGGCAGAAACGTCAGTAAATTCAGCAAACTGGCTGAACAGTTAATATTAGAACCCAGGCCTCCTAACTCTCAGACTAGGGATCACAATACCACATTCTCTCCCATTTAAAATTCATTCTTTAAGGATTTATCAAACAGCTTTTATATGTAGGCACTGTGCTAGGTATTAAGAATAATAAGACACCAAAAATGTCCTTGACACCTGGATTTTACATTCCACTGGGGAAAAAGAAAATGAACACAAATAAATACAGAATATTTTTCAGGAGGGAGAGCACAAGGAAATACAGCCTTGTGTCCAAGGTGGCACTTAAACTGAGCCTTAAAGAAACCTAGGGATTCTACGAGGTGAAGAGGGAGTGTATTCCAGACACACAGGGACAGTTTGTGCAAAGACAGAAATGAGAGACTAAATGTCTTGTATGGGTAATCAAGAAACTAATTTGTCTGGAATGTAGAGGACAGTTGTGTGGGCAATAAACCTGGAAAAGTAAACAGAAGCCACACTGTCAAGAAGAATTTGAATTTTATTTTAGAAGCACCTGGGAGTCCTTCTAAATAGGGGCATAATAACATGGCCGCACCTGAACTTTAGGATATTGATTTTGCAGCTGTGTGGAGGATGGATTAGAGATGGGAGAAACCAGATACTACATAACCAGTTAGGAGGCAACTGCAATAAAGCTAAGCAAGAGGTAATAAGGAACTGCACTAAGGTGGTGACCAAGTGAATGGAGAAAAGGGGACATGTATAAGAGATGTTGTGGAAGTATAATCATATGATTCACGAAATGATTAGAAATAGGGAGTTGGGGGGGGCGGCTAGGTGGTGCAAAAGGCTAGGTGGTGCAATAGATAAAGAACTGGCCTTGGACTCAGGAGGACCTGAGTTCAAATCCAGCCTCAGACACTTGACACTTACTAGCTATGTGACCCTGGGCAAGTCACTTAACCCTCATTGCCACCCCCCCCCAAAAAAAAAACCAAATAGGGAGTTAAGGGGAATGACTAGAAAATGACTTTGAAATTTGAAATCTGGGTGTCTGAAAGGAACAAAGAAGCTTGGGAAAAGTCTAAGTTCGAGGGAAAATATAATGAGTGCTTAGACATACTAAGATTAAGATGCCTAATGGAAATCCAGTTGAAAATGTTTGATAGGAAACTAGAGATTCAGAACTTGAGTTCAAGAGAAAGGCTAAGACTGGTTAATATAGTGCTTCCCCCTCCCTCCATACAGCTTGGCTGAAGTAGACACAGAACACAATAATTTATAATGTGTGAACAAGATACATCTGGGCCCCAATCTCTTTATGAAGTTCAAATGCTTTTGTCTGGGTGAAGACAAAAAGAAGACTAGCAAGATGGCAGAATAAAAGGAAGTATATCCCAACTTACCCTCACAACTACTTTCTCAAAGATCTCGGAAGAGAACCAGACCAAGTAGTGAACAGGAAATCCAAGGAGAAAAAAACAATGAATCATTTTTCCATCCTAGGAAGCAGGAATAGGAGCCAACCAAGACTAAATTAATCTAACCCCAGAGCTGGGCTACAGATCTACTAAATAGGGAATCAGCACTTACAAGTGAGATGACAGGAGGTTGTATTCCAGGGCAAGAAGCAGTCCCAGAGGCAGCCAGAACTGAATCTAATTCTGTGCACTATTCAAGGACTAGAAAAAGCCAGCTAATAGTTGTGTGACTGACTTCAGCTAGGTTGCAGATGCAGTATATGCTAAGAAGGAAACCTGTGCCTAGGCCCAGGGCTGGCCTGAGGGTGTGTTACATACAAGGCAAGGAATAGTCTCAGAATTAGTTCAGACCTGGCCTGAAGCTGTGTACTAGGCCAGGAGTAGGAAGGAACTAAAGTGAATAGCAGCCATGTGGCTCTGACTTTAGAGTGTGATCCTGGATTTAGTCCACAGACAGGCTGAGTGAGATCTGAAGCTGAGCAAACAGGGTAGGAAGCTCAAACCAAGAAAGTGCCTGCAATTCAATCAACTTTAAACCTCAAGATCCTTCCAGCTAGCTGAAAGAAACTGAGAAAAGCAGCAGTCTCCAAAAGCAGCTCCAAACAAAGGCAAGCCTGCAATTTTATCACTCAGCCCCTACCTGAGGTTAGGAACTTGCAAACCCTCAGAGCAAAAGAGCAGCAATCAGACTCTGCCCTAACTCAATCTGCTAGGATGCACCAAAAGTTGGCATTAAAAGGTCCTCTGAGATCCTTGAATTATAAAGTACTCATCACCCAGAAAGCAGTAGCAGAACATCAGAAAAATCAGGACCAAACATCCTTCTTCCACAAGTGTGTAGAGCCTAACCCTGAAAAGGAAATCCTAATTCAGGAAGTAAAAATGGAAGAATTTGTAAACAAACAAAAAAGACTCATACAATAAAGAGCTATTAAGGTTACCAAGGTAATCACTGAAAAAAATAAAGTGCCTATATGCATCAAAATATTTGTAGCAACATTTTGTGTGTCAGCAAAGAACTGAAAACAAAGTAGTTAACCATCAATGGGGGAATGGCTAAACAAATAAAAAATCTGGAAAGACTCACACTAATTGAAGCAAACTAAACAAAACAACAACAAAAATTTAATTGGAAAGAACCACAAAACAATCAAAAATGAATGTTGCAAAGTATGTGCAAGCATTACCCCAAAGAAGCTATCGGAGAAGATATCTCCTGCACTAGTTTGCAAATGTGGTTTTACAGATGTTTAACACACATATAATGTCATTCACAAATATCAGTCTTTGGTTATTTTTTTTTCCTTTTTTCTTTCAAAAGTTATTTGTTATATAGAATGGGTCTCTGGGAAAGGAAGGCTACAGGGGGAATTTAGGTGATATAAGAACAAGGGATCTATAAATTTAAAGAACAATTATGGAGGGCAGCTAGGTGGCACAGTGGATGAAGTACAAGCCTTGCCTTGGATTCAGGAGGAACTGAATTCAAATCCAGCCTCAGACACTTGGCACTTACTAGTTGTGTGACCCTGGGCAAGTCACTTAACCCTCATTGCCCCGCACAAAAAAACAAAAACAAAAAAACCCCACCTAGTTAGAGCCAAGGATGTCTAAGACACAAATTCAGAAGAAAATAATAACTCCAAAACACCTAGAAGCAAAAACTCAAAGAAAAACAAAACTTGAACACAAGATCAACCAGAAATAGGTAGAAATTACACTATAGTAAATGACTATAGTAATCTATTATATGATAAACCCAAAGATCCAAGCTTTTGGAACAAAAACTCATTATCTAACAAAAACTGCTGGGAAAGCTGGAAAACAGCATCCAGAAACTAGATATAGACCAACATCTCACACCATATGCTAAAATAAGGTCAAAATAGGCACATGATTTACACATAAAGGATGATACCATAAATTAAGAGAGCATAGAACAGTTTATCACATTTATGGGCAGAGGAAGAATTTAGGACCAAAGAAGACACAGGCAGCAAAACAAAATGAAAAATAGATCATTTTGATTATATAAAATTAAAAGGGTTTTGCACAAACAAAACTAATAGAACCAAAATTACAAGGGAAGTAGAAAACTGGGAAAGAATTTTTGATACAAGTATCTCTGATAAAGGCCTCATTTCTCAATTATATAGAGAACTGAGTCACATTTATAAAAATACCAGTTGATAAATGGTCAAAGGATACGAACAGGCAGTTTTCCGACAAAGAAATAAAAGCTATCTATAATCATATAAAAAATGTTCTAGATCACTACTAATCAGAAAAATACAAATTAAAACAACTCTGAGATATCACCTCACACCTCTCAGAGTAGCAAATATAACAAAAAAAGTAAAATACTGGATGTGGGAAAATTGGGACTCTAATCCACTGTTGGTGTTGTGAAAAGATCCAACCATTCTGGAGAGCAATTTGGAACTATAGCCAAAGAGTTATAGAACTGTGCATACCCTTCGATCCAGCAATACCATCACTAGGTTTATATGCCAAAGACATCCCCCAAAAGAGAAAAAGACCTATTTGTACAAAAATATTTCTGGCAGCTCTTTTTTGTGGTGCCTAAGAATTGGAAATCAAAGGAATGCCCATCAATTGAAGAATGACTAAACAAGCTGTGGTGATGTAATATTATTATGCTATAAGAAATGACAAGCAGGATGATTTCAAAAAGGCCTGGAAAGACTTGCACCAAGGGATGTATAGTGAAGTGAGCAGAACCAAGAGAATGCTGTGCACAGAGACAGCAATATTGTTTGATGAAAAACTGTGAATGACTTAACTATTCTCAACAATACAATGATCCAAGACAATCCCAACTGACTATTGATGAAACATACTATCTACCTCCAAAGAAAGAGCTGATACTGACTTGAAGCATACTATTTTTCACTTTCTTTAATTTTTTTCTTTTATTCAAGTTTTCTTGTACAAAATGACTAATATGGTAATGTTTTACATAATTGCACATGTATAACCCATATCTGATTGCTTACTAGGAGGGATAAAATTTGGAACTCAAAACTATAAATAAAAATGTTTATTATTTAAAAAAGAACACACAAGATCAACTAGAATTCCTGGAAAAAATAAAGCAAGAATTTTAAGGGGATATGACAAATGAAACAAGAATGACATATGAAGTAGAAAAAGAATGAGATCTTTAAAGGAAAGAATTGAAAGGAGAATTAACAGTTTAGTATAAGAAGTACAAAACCTTACCCCTGAAAATTAGAATGGGCAAAACAAAAGGTAATGACTACATGAGACAGCAAGAAATATTAAATAGGAGGAGATGGGTAAGGTATCTCATATCAGAACCAATCTGGAAATGCAACTCAAAGACTACACAAAAAGGAAAGGATAAGGGAGCAAATGACACTTGAACTTCATTTCATCCAAACTGGTCAAAAAGAAAAAAAAGAATGAGTACACATACACACACACAATTTGGTGTAGAAATGCATTCAATTCCACAGAGAAGCAGAAAGGAATAGGGAGAATGGAGAATAAAAGAGGATAAATTCAGGGTAGAATTAGTTATCAACGAAACAAACTCTAACCTCTAAGAATTATGAAGAGGGGTTTGAAAGAAAAGGGAAAGAAGCTAAAATTGGGGTCTGGATGAAGGGAAAAAAAGAGGGATGAAAGTACATAAGCTAAAATAAGTGTAGATCACTAGTGCTGAGTACACTCCTTTCTTACCACCTTGTTTTCTTTGTAAAGAGGGGTCATGTAACAAAAAAGAGGGGTAAGTATACAACAATAGGAAGAAAGGATGATCAAGACTGTGAATGTGAGATGAATTCACCCATTAAATGGAAGACAACAGAATGGATTAGGAAGCAAAATCCCAAAATACATTCTTTATAGAAAACACATCTGAAACATAAAGACTCACACAGAGCTAAAATATAGAACTAGAGAGAAGTCTATTATGCTTCTGCTGACTTCAAAAGGAGGAATAGTAGAACCAAGAGACCACTGTACATAGTATCAACAACATTGTGTGATGATCAACTGTGATAGACTTAGCTCTTCTCTAAGTGATACAATGATCCAAGACAATGCCAAAAGGCTCAAGATAGAAAATGCTATCCACATCCAGAGAAAGAATTATGGAGTCTGAATGCAGATTTAAGCATACTATTTTTACTATTGTTGTTGTTTTTTGTTATTTCTTCTTTCTTGTGTTTTTTTTCTTCCTTTTGTTCTGATTGTCCTCTCACAACATGACTAATGTGGAAATATGTTTAACGTGATTGTAATGTATAATCTGTATCAGACTGCTTGCTTACTTATGGAGCGGGAAAAAAAGGAGGGTAGGAAAAAAATTTGGAATTAAAAAATCTTACAAAAATATATGTTGAAAACATGTAATTGGAAAAAAAATACTATTTTTAAAAAGAGGTACAACAATCATGATCTCAAAGCAATAGCAAAAATAAATTTGATTTTTAAAAAACAGGGAAACTATTTTGCTGAAATCAATGGATTAATATCAATACTTACTATATATACACTGAATGGCAAGAATAACTAAATAAATTACAGGAAGATATAAACAATAATAGTAGAGGATCTCAATGTATCTGTCTCAGATATAGACAAATCTAACAAACAAAAAGTTTTAAATTTAAGTTTTATGGACCTGAACAGAATTTATAAGAAAATTAAATGACATATCTCTAGCTATTACTGAATAAAAATAAAAAGCTATGGTATATATTTCTCAGGTATACATAGTATCTTTATAGAAACTGACCATGTATTAGTATATAAAAACCTCACAAACAAATGTAGAAAAGCAGAAATATTAAACATCTTTTACAGATCACAATATAAGAAAAAAAGTATTCAATAAAGGACTGTTAGGGAAAGAAGGGAACAGAATAACTGGCTAATAAATTAGCCATACCTCAGAGGGCTTTAAATGGCTAGGCCTTGGATTTATTTCAGGGTTTATGAGTTGGAGGGAAGTTGTGAAAACCCCTGGCTTTGCTACTCTTCCCATAGATGTGGCATGTATTTGTTGAAAAGTGTGCACTAGATTTATGGGAGGAATGTTTCGTAGCAACTATTCTTACTATAGAATCTTTGTAAATGACCTTTGCTAAGAGGTAATTAAATATGTAAGTTTAAGTGCCAAGTTGGGAGTAACCCAGAGGGAGTGAACATTTAAGTCTGGTAAGCTTTGCTTCTTTCTTTTAACTGTAGAATGTAGAAAAACACCAACACCTGGTTAATTAAGTTTTCTAGTTTAGGATCCAGTTAACTAAGGTACTAAACAGCTTCAACATGACATTACGACACCATCTAGGATATTACAGACAGTCCTACACTACTTAAGTGTATCTAAAATATAAGGCCCTGAGATTAGAAAACAAGTTCTACCAGTCAAAAGAAAGCAAGGCTACCAGTCATGTTAATTAAATGAACTCTTCACTTAGAAAAAAATTCTAAAATTATGCATGAAATTAATTGGGGATAATAGAAACTTCCTAAAAATCACAGAATATTAGAATTGAGAAGAATAGTAGAAAATATTTAGTCCAACCCCTTCACTGAGGCACAGAGGGATTAAGTAAATTTCTCTAAATTCACAAAGGTAAATTACAGAGGTAATTAGACTGTAGATCCAGAGATGACAATATTTGCACTATTTCAAAGAGCTAGTGTAAGGAGAAACTGCTTTCTAAACATTCAAGTCGTTAAGGCTAAAATTCTAGCTAGTCTGTCTAAAATATCTAATGAGTGGTCGCCAATAAATTATAAGCTTTAGCAAGACTTTTAAGCATTTATTAAGGAGAATAAGAATTTGGTAAAGAGAGAAGAAAAGGCCTAGATTCCTATCTATTAAAGGGAGAGCGCATTTCTAGCTCCCTTCTCCACCAGCAAAGCGTGAGTCAGAGCACCCAGCTCTTCCTTCTTCCTCCCACTAGCAAACGTCACTTCCTGACACCAAAGAAAAGACTCATGGTCCTGCCCTCAAAGACCTTCCTTCATGGCGGGGCTTTTCTACAGTAAGTCTCCAGCAGGTGGCGTCATTCCAATCGTTACAAAGTACTAGGAAATGTGAACTGTTACCATAAAAATATATTTCATAAACTTATCAAATCTCAAAGTTGGAAATATTCACAGAGACTTCCTTGGCCAACCCCTTCTTTTACCCCATATCTGACATTTACTATTTATGAGTTCATGGGAAAATCATTGAGCTTCTCTGATCTAGGTTTCCTTATTTATAAAATAGGAATAAAAATGTTTGTACTTCTTACCTCACAGAGTTGTTGCCCCCCAAAAATAAAAAAAATTTTTAAAGGTTTTTTATAGGCACTAAAGTACCCTAGAAACTGACAGCTATTATCAATGTTAGTATTGACTAAGGTTTTTGTGTGTTGCCTGTCATAACTACGCACAAGACAAAAGTACGGATTATTTTTCTCATTGGTAGGTTTCTTGGATAAGGGCAGAGAGAAGAGTTGAACTTAGCATACACTAGGTTGTACTAACAATAACAGAAAGTGTTGGAGAGAACATTAGAAGTCATACAGACGGGGGCAGCTAGGTGGCGCAGTGGATAGAGCACCAGCCCTGGAGTCAGGAGTACCTGAGTTCAAATCTGGCCTCAGACACATAACACTTAACTAGCTGTGTGACCCTGGGCAAGTCACTTAACTCTCATTGCCCTGCCCAAAAAAAAAAAAAAAAAGGCATACAGACTAATCAATAATCCCCTAGCAATTCCCTCTACAATATTCCTAATAGTTATTTAGCTTCTGCTTGAAGACTTCCATTGATAAGAGATAATATATGGTGACTTGAAAACAATCATGACTAGGTTGCTTCAATTTATTTAAATAATCTAAATAAGTCTAATTCAATTGAAAGGCAAAAAGATGGAACAGTGAGAGCCATCCTGAAGCTTGTAAAACTTGGGCTCAAGTACTGCCTCTGATATGCATAGCTACATAATCATGAGCAAGTCATAGTTGTTGTTTGCCCTTCATTCTTGAAGAGGACCATGACACATGTCATAACTTGTAGTGAATTGGATTTAAGTGAGGAAGGGCTGTGCAAAGTCACCAGCCTCACTTTCTCCTCCGGAGCCACCTGGGTCCAGTAGCAAGATACATATCAGGACAACTGGAGATAGCCCCAGATGTTGAAGGCAATTGGGGTTAAGTGACTCATGAGCAAGTCACTTAAATTCTCAATGTTCCAAGCAACTAAGTAACAGATGAGAGGCCTATCTGAACAGGTGGAGAGTTTCCATAGTGGAAATTCCTCACACTAATGAAAGAATAAATCTAGACCAAATAACAACAATAACAATAATAGTCCCAATACCTCTTTCTGATAACTCTCCATAGTTCAAAGAGTTTCTACTATAAAGTCAATTACTGAAACATGTATGCATTTCAACAAACCTTTACTGAACACCTATCCTCTGTCAGATGCTCTGAGGAATACAAAGAGAAATAAGATATGGCATTTGCCTTCAAGGAATTTATAATCTAATTAGACAAAATAAGCCAGGTACACAGATAACTATAATATAAAAGACAACCTCAACTATAAAAGACAAATCCAAAGTGCGGTGAAAGAATCAAAAGAAGGCATTATGGAAAAAGGTACTACCTGAGATAGGCTTCTAGAAAGTTGGTAGGATTTTCAAGTAGAATTCCACGACCGAGGAAAGGAGAGCATTTCAAGCCATTAAGATGGCATGAGAAATTATGCAAATGCAAGAAAGAGCAAAAAAGAGATAAGGGAACAGTAAGGAACACAACCTGTCAAGATTAAGAGAACATAAAATCAAAGCTAGAAAAGACTTGAGAAATCATTTAGCCATTTTATAGAAGAGAAATCTGAGGTCTGAAGAGAATAAGCAGCTCTTCCCAAATCCCAAAGGCAATGAAGTAGACTGGTCGGAATTTGAAATCAGGCCCAATAATTTCAACTCCAGGCCATTTTTCACAGGACCACACTAACTAATAAGAGGGGAAGAAATTTGAAATTCATCTGAAAAGACATTTGGAGTCAAATTATGGAAGGTCCTCAAATGCCATAATAAATTGGTACTTCAATCCAAAAGCACAAAGAAAACATTAAAAATTTTCAAGAAGAAAAAGGATGCAAGGATTATTGGGAAGATTATTTTGGCAGCTGTACGAAGGATGAATTGGAATAGAGAGAAAATGGAAGCAGAGCTTCCTGAGATTCAGAGCTGAAAGAAGCTTATAGGTCATCAATGTCAATCCTTCCATTTTACAAATTAAAAAACTGAGCCCCAAAGAGGAAATGAGGGTCACATAGGAAATAAGGAACAGAGACCAATGTCGAATTCAGGTCCTATGACTACAAATTCAGTGTTCTTCTACTAAATCCCAATGCCTGTCAATAAGGAGATATAGTCCAGGTGAGAGGTGACGAAGCCCTTGAAGTATGGCGGTGGAGGCAGCATAAGTGGAGAAGATGTGAAACATACTCTGGGGGTAGAAGCAAGAGTACGTAATTGGACATAAAAGGAAAGGGAAATGGAAAAACAAAAACTAAACCCCCCCAAAAAAATTAAACCCAAAGTTATAACCATAAGAGATTGATTGAATGTTGATGTTATTATCAAAAATACTGAAATCATTAGGAGGGGAAAGCTTAAAGAATAAGTGTCAGACTTATTCTCTCCAAATAATGAGACAAGTAAATATTTACCATAGCTAACTGTCTACAACCTAGAATCATACAGCAACATGACTTGAAAAAGCCCATGTACAGTGGTTATTTCAAAACACATTCCCATCTGTGTCTACCTGCATTTCACCATTTACTTGATAGTACCAAATCACTCCTCACCTGTAATCTGAGAGACCTTGTTTAAATAAGCAACAGCCGGAGGCTCCAAAAGGGCCGCAAACTCCCAATCAAAAATTACTGCTGCCCCATCAATGTGTCATATAAATGTTGGCATGTTAATTGTGTATTTATAAGATTGTTAATGGTTAGTTAATTTACCTCCCACACTATTATTGTACTTGAAATGATTTAATGGCTGCTAAGGGAGTTAACAACATGTAACAGCAGATGGGAGATTTTATTTTATTTTTTTACCTTTTCACACTGTACCCCGACTTCAAGTCATTAACAACCAGTATGCTAGGACTGGCTACTGCCTAGGAATCTTGACACTTAAAACCATGTACTTATATTTCCTTTACAAATCAAGATAAGGCCACAAGTAGCAAAAATGAAACCTTGCTTTTTATACTAAAAAGTCTTGTTTACATAAACCATAAATTCATAGAGCTGAAAGGAAACTTAGATCATAGAAGGTTAAGCATGAAAGGGATCTTGGAACACAGAACACTAAAAGTGTCAAACACCCAGGTTCCTAGGAGACCCTAGCAGTCAGAAACAGATTAAAATGAAACTGAGAGGGGCAGCTAGATGGCGCAGTGGATAGAGCACCAGGCCCTGGAGTCAGGAGTACCTGAGTTCAAATCCGGCCTCAGACATTTGACACTTACTAACTGTGTGACCCTGGGCAAGTCACTTAACTCCAATTGCCTCACTTAAAAAAAAAAAAGTAACTGAGAGGGGCAGCTAGATGGCACAGTGGATAAAGCACCAACCCTGGATTCAGGGGTACCTGAGTTCAAATCCGACCTCAGACACTTGACACTTACTAGCTGTGTGACCCTGGGCAAGTCACCTAACCCTCACTGGCCCACCCAAAAAAAAAAAAAAAAGAAAAGAAAAGAAAAAATGTAATTGAGAAATAATTAACAAAATAAGTTAAAATACAACAGAACATGAAGAATGTTAATGTGTGGCTTTCAAAGTCAATATAGAGCCTATGGTTTAGTGGTTCCACTTCTATGAGTTTGATATAATAACTCTAGAATACAGACTGTTATACATAGGGGGCACCTTAAAACAAGCAATTTTGGAAAATTTCAGAGTCAGAAGGGACCCAGGTTGCCATCAAGTCCAATCTAGGCAACCTATTAAAAAAGAACTCCCATAGCAAGTCACTTGGCCCCAATTGCCTCACCAACAACAAAAAAAAAGAAAAAGAAAAAAAAAGAACTCCCATGACAACACTCCTGAGAAGTCATCATGCTTCTTTCACTAAAGATCTCCAATAAGGGAAGAAACCACCCAGCCACTTCCAAAGGCAGCTCAATTCAATTGTAGAAAGCTCCAAATACAAAGTTTTACATTACATCAAGTCTAAATTTGTCTCTCTGCAACATTTTATCCATTACTCCAAATTCTGCCCTCTGGGGCCAAGCTGAATAAGTTGAATCCCTCTTCCACAAGACAGCCCTTCAAACACTTGAAGAGTCCGTACGGCCCCTGCCTGCCTTCTCTTCAAAGGTTAAACATACCTATTTCCTTTAGTCAGACCTCATGAACTTGTGGGTTTCACCATCCTGCCTTCTTCTAGTACTATCCAGTTTATCGATGTCCTTCAGAATATAATGCAGTGCCCAGAACTAACCAAGATACTCTAAATGTGAGTATTGTCAAGGAAGAGTAAAGTTGGGATTCTCCCATCCATATCCCTGGTTACTATTCCTCTTTCAGTGCAGCCTAAGATTGTTAACTTCCATGGTTGCCATAATATACTATGGACACATATTGAACTTACAGTCCAATAAAACTATTAAGTCCTTTTCAAATGAATAGATATCTAGCAATGCCTACACCATCTTTCACTTGGAAAGGTGTTTTTTTTTAAACCCAAGTATAGGACTACATTTATCCCAATTAAATTTCATCTTGTAAGTAGGCCCAATGTTCTAGCCTGTCAAGACTAAATCGAATCATAATTCTTTAATTCAGTATGTCAACTATTTCACACAGGTTTGGATCATTTGATATTTTGATAAGCTTGTCATCTACAGATTTATTCACATCATTTATAAAAAATATTAAAGATCACAGGGCCAATCAATCAGAGATGGTCTGGGCTACTCCATTAGAGACCTCTAAGTCATCATCAAACCATTCATAACTACTGGGGGAAGGGGGGGCAGAAATCTGACCAGTCAGTTCTGAATCTATGTATTTCTATTAGTCTAGCTTACATCGCTCCATTTTTCCCACATGAATAAATGAAAGGCATAGGAATACAGACATTTCTTAATGTAATAAGCAGTGTATCTAAAACCAAGGATTGACATTAGTCAAAATGGAGAAATACTAGAATCCTCTCCAATAAAATCAAGAGTAAAGCAAGGATTTCCACTGTTCTTGTTATTATGTGATATAGTTATAGAAATTATAGCAATAGTAATAAAACAAGAAAAATAAAAGAGTATGCATATCTCAAGAGGTAAAATGTCTACTGATATTTAGACAGAGAATTTTAAAGATTCAATAATATCAAAATAATTAGTATCAGAATTGGCTCAAAGAAGGACTAACATACATACTCAAGTAGTTATAGTAATATATTTTTGCTCTGAGGGAGGGGAGGAAGATAAGGGGGGGAAGAAGGGTAGGGCAGATTGGGGGAGAGAGCAGTAAAAAGCAAAACACTTTCAAGGATGATGAAGATGTTCTGCATTACTGCACAAGTATGACATATTGAATTGCTTGATCTCATAGGGAGGGTTGAGGAGGGAGGGAGGAAGAAAAATTTAGAACACAGAATTAGCTCAGGGACTTTGATCTCATCAGAGTAGGCTCATAGAGGGAATAGCATTCATACCCAATTGGGAGGAGTAATCTATTTAAACCTGCAGGAAAGTAGGAGGGGAGAAGGATAAGGAAGGAAGGGTGAAAAAAGGGAGTACAGAGCGGGGGAGAGGATAGTCAGAAGTAGAACACTTTTGAGGAGGAATAGGTAAAAAGAAGATAAGAGTAAATGTCATATGAAGAGAGTGGGATGGAGGGAAATAGTTATGATGATTGATTATAATGGCAAAACATATGGTACCTACTTTGCTGGGCTGTTATGAAGAAAATTCTCTGTCAAGCTTAAGGTACTATTATACAGGTTATGATGAACAGGATACTATCAGAAAAACCTGGAAAGACCTACTTTAACTGAAGCAGAGTGAAATGTACTGTATACAAAATAACAGCAATAGTGGGGGATGATCTGCTGGGAAGCATGTGGTTATTTTCAGCAAGGCAATGATCCAATATAACCCTGAAGGACTTATGAATTTGCAGCCCATCTGCAGAGAAAGAACTGATAGTATCTGAAAACAGATGGAAACACATTTTTTAAATTTTTTTTTCTTTTCCTCTTTGACAATTCCTTAATCTGAAGTTTTGGTGTTTTGTTTTGTTTTGTTTACTGTTTTCTCTCACAACTAGCTAATCTGGGAATTTTTCCATGACTACTTGTGTATAACTTATTTTTTCATTGCTTGAGTTCTTGTGGGTGGGGGGTGGGAATGGAGGAAGAAAAATTGGAACACAAAGTTTTTAAAAATTGATGTTAAAATTTGTTTTTACATATATTTTGGAAAATAAAATTCTATTCAGAAAAAAATAAATACTTAAAAAAATTAGTAACTTCAGCAAAGTAAAAGAATGTAAAATATAACCTCAAAAATCATCCATTTTTTCCCTGTATATTGCTAATCAAACTCAGCAGGAGACAGAAAAAATAATTTTACTCAGAATAAAAAACAAAATGCAAAAAATAACTGGGAAGTCAAGTCTATCAAGGTCTATCAAGTTATACTGAAGGCTTACATACTTTATTATTGAATAAAACTACATAACCCTCTTTACAGAAGTAAAAATAATAATTAGAGATATTCACAGTTGGTAGTTTTGGCTAGACTAATAAAATTAATATGATACTATCTAAGTTAACTTACAGATTTGATTATTTAACCTCCAAGGTGATATATTATAAAACTAGACAAAATACAAAATTCATCTATAAGTCAAGAATCTCAAGATAATGAAAAAAGTAAGAATAAAGGGACCCCAACATTACTGGAACTCAAACTATACTGTAAAGTAGTAATCATCAAAACTATTTGATACTTTCAAATACTCAAATGGATCGGTGACCTCTGATTCAGGAATTCCCCTGAACAATAAAAATAGTAACCTATCCATGCCTATGGGGTTCTAGCTCCTCTCTTCCCAAAAGTCTGATTCAATGGGTCCATCTGACATGCAGAAGGCCTTCACTTTCTCCCAACATCTTAAGGGTATCAGTGGAGCACTCTGGCCATTCACCTGTAATTCCTCACTCTTAAAACATGATGAACCCATCCTCTCTAATGTACCATTCACTGATGACATTCTTTATTGTTGTTCTTCAGAGTTCCTCATTGGTTCTAGGTTGCACCCTGTCAATACAAACCTCCATATGATGCTCATCTTTAATTCTCTGGAAGCTTTATTAACAATATGATAGAAATATATTGAAAACATGGGCTTTGCTGTTATGAGAAGCTTATGGATCAATAAAAGTGTTCTGCAATTTCCCAAAAGCAATCCCAATGTACTACCTTCTCCTTTTCAACTCTGGATCCAGCTCATAGTCAATTTATTACTCTCTGTCCCAGATATGGATACTGTTGGAGAAGCCTTAAAGTAGTAACCTTTTTCTTCTGTCATGGTCCCCTTCTCAGAATGTCTTTAAATGAATAAAATACAAATGATTAAAAAGGAAAACAATCATAGGGAAATAGAGTTAACATAAAAAATTTTAAGTTAAAGTTCTGGCTCTACAGGGTGTACATTCAGGTACATGTTGAAATCTGGGCAATCAACTTGACTTTTCCTATGTGGAAAGGCCAAACTCCTTTAAGTGATTATGGCTCTCTTTTAAAGGCTTTATGATACCCTGGGGACTTCTTGTCATCATCACAATGCCATTTACAAACAACAGATTCTGGGGGACCTCAATATCCACAATATTCTCACCTACACTCTATGCTGTACCTCATCCATCACAATGGTTAATATTAATGATAAACGCACATTCCCTTGTTTTATGCCTCACCTGATGTCTATTATCAAAAGGTCATTGAACAGGGTTATATCTGTTGTTATATCTTTCAAGGAATTTTCAATGATTTTGTTATATGGATGGGAGAAACACTGTTGTAAAAGATCTTATGCAGAAATCTGATATTCCAGGAAGAATGATTTTTGTTATCACCAAATAATAATGGGATCTTATATCCTATACATCTTTCAGTCAGTTGTGAAATGGTAACAATCCACTGCTGAACATAATTTGTGAAATCTTCCTTTTTCCTTATTAATGTCTTCATTGAGAATGCCCTCAACTCATGGATAGACGACTATCATAAAAATTTTGCAAAGAAAGGGAAACAGGCCTACAAGGCAATAGTTTCCTTGGTCACCATTTTTCAGAATCATAAGGTTCAAAGTTTTTTCTATACTTCTGTATTCAATCAATCCAGCAGCTTTTCCCATCTTTTTCTCTTTAGTGTCATTTCTACTTACGTAAACATCTCAATGACTATAATATAAGGGTTCAGTTGTGGTGGTTCTATTATCCTTGATAGAGAAAATAGTGTGCTGTGATAATTTTTGTAAATCTTCTCCCTTTTTTTTCTATTTATACTCCTGTTTCCATTTTCTTCCATGAATGTCCTAGGGAAGATCTTGTTAGTCGAATAATTTGCCAGATTTTCTCAGGCCTGCTTTTGCCCTATATTCTCTGGGACAATACTGCTCATAAGACTTTAAAGATGAGGGGTTTTTTCCTAATTAAGTATTTCCTTTGACAACCATTTCCATTTGCCAAGTCAAATGTTTGCCAAGGCACTTTCTGGGTTCCTTTGGTCTCCTTGTTGTAACAAATAACTTATAATAGTTTAAATATTGGATGAAATTATTTGTCACTGTCAATGTGATTTCTGTTGTCCATTTCCCTTTTTCTTTTTCATTAGCTTATTAAATAATCTTCTCATCACTGTTTTTTCTGCTTTCTTTTCTAAAAAATTCTGATGCTAGTTCTGACAAGTCATTGGTCTGACTGTGCACAGACAACTGACTCAAGGATTATCTTCATGTGTGTAAGTCTTTTCCTATCTGTCAAAATGAAAACAATTTTGTGATGTTTGATATTTGCTATTTTCAACACCTACCGATTATTTTTTTTTTTAAGTGAGGCAATTGGGGTTAAATGACTTGCTGAGGGTCACACAGCTAGTAAGTGTTAAGTGTCTGAGGTCGGATTTGAACTCAGGTACTCCTGACTGCAGGGCCAGTGCTCTATCCACTGTGCCACCTAGCTGCCCCCCTACCAATTATTTTTTGAAGTGTTTATTATTTAAAAATATGAGATTTCTATATATAATTGGTCTTTCTAATTTCTTTCTCCTGAAGTATAGTTTCTCACATACTTCTTCCCATCCTGACCATTTCCCACCTTTACAATGACATCATCAAATATAAAAATGAATGTTGACTTATCTGGAGGGTCTTATCAGATTTTCCATTAAATTTCTCTACCATTTCATCTTCAGCAACTTATGTTGCTGTATAAGTTGAGGCTGTTTTCATGGTGGACTTTTTGCAAATACTTTATTAGTACTGCAATATAAGGTGACAAAATGTCCGACAAATAATATTTGTTGTAGCCCTGGGTCACATGATAAAACTCATTTCTACAGCTTCTCTTTTTATACCCAGGAATACCTGTGACCCACCCTTCCATTTAGCTACAACTTCCTTCTTTTTTTTTTTCTGCCTTCATTTATAGAAAGACTATCAAGACTGATATGATTCAGCTCCTCCAGCAATGTATCCATTTCTTGTTCATTGACAAGGATTTCACATCTAAAGTACCAACAGTCAAATTAGAGTTTATTGATCTAAAAACTATGTGGATTTTGGGCACCCTCTACACCTCCAACAATGAGGGGGGAAAAGAAAAGAAAAAATGAAAATGTGACTAATGTAACAGACAAAGTAAGGCCCAAAAGCAACTGAAAACAGTAATCCAGTATACCCAAGGACACCAGCTTCTTGGGGTGGACTCCCTACAAGATTAAAAACTGCTGAGAAAACTGGAAAGCAGTTGAAAGGTCAAGTTTTTATCTGTAATCCTTACCAGATATATTTTCCCAATCTGGTATTTTTACTTTAATGTTAATTATATTGGTTAAAAAGTCACAAAGGATATGAACACAACTCTCAGAGAGGGAACATCAATTATTAAAACACTTGAAAAATGAAAAAACCTTACTAATAAACAAAGAGAAACAATTTTAGAGAAAGCACCTCGCACTCATCAAATTGGCAAAAATAAGTAAAAGCTACAAAATACAACGCTAGGGAGATTGAAAAGCATGTACAATGATTCACTGTTGATGAAACTGCAAACTTGTAGAATCTTTTTGAAGAACAATATGGAATGATGCAGTAAAAGTTATGAAAATAACCATCCGCTTTGACCCAATAATTCTATCGTAGGGAACATACCTTGAAAGCAAGTATAAGGGGGCGGCTAGGTGGCGCAGTGGATAAAGCACCGGCCCTGGATTCAGGAGTTCCAGAGTTCAAATCCGGCCTCAGACACTTGACACTTACTGGCTGTGTGACCCTGGGCAAGTCACTTAACAACCTCCCTTGCCCCACAAAAACAAAACAAAACAGAAAGCAAGTATAAAAACAAAACCAAAAAAAGGTTATTCGGTTTAAAGATTTTTATAACATTAAACATAACTGAAAAACCTATTAATACCCTAAATATCTAGCAACAAGTGAATGGTTAAACTTCAACAAAATAATAGAATAGAATATTATGATACAATTAAGATAAGGAGGAGGGGCAGCTAGGTGGCACAGTGGATAGAGCACTAGCCCTGGAGTAAGGAGGACCTAAATTCAAATCCAGCCTCAGACACTTAACACTTACTAGCTGTGTGACTCTGGGCAAGTCACTTAACCCCAATTGCCTCACCAAAAAAAAAAAAAAGAAAGAAAAGAAAGATGGTGGGGGGAGAGAAATCTAAAAAGACACCAAAATAATACTACAAAGTGGAAAAAAGTACAAGTAAAAGAATGGCATATATACCAACTAGGACTGTTTGCAATGAAGTTAATTTAAACGTTAAAGTCACTAAGCAAGTTTAGTTATTGGTATTGCTATTCAACATTTAAGTTTTAACAAAACACTTAAAAAAGAAACTTCTTTCCAGTACTGGGGGTTTTTTTTCAAATGCTTTGTTCAAATCTAGATAAATTATATAGCATTTCTCAGATCTACCAACTTAGTACTCTGTCCTGTTCCTACTGAAAACATGCTGGCTCTCTGTAAGTGATTCTTCTATGGAATGATCATTAACCACCCCTTTAATAATGCATACTAGATTTTGTCAGGAAACAAAGTCAAAGTCACTGACCTCTACAGATTCCATTCTCCTCTTTTTTGAAAATCGGGACATTTGCCTTTCTTCAAACCTGTGGACATCACTGTGATCCTACACCATCTTTAGAGATCACTGACATGCTCAACAATCAATCAACAAACATTTATTAAGCACCTATTATGTGCCAGGCACTGGTGCTAACGAGCTAGGGATACAAGAAGAGGCAAAAGACAGTCCCTGTCCCCAAGGAACTTACAACCTAATGGAGGAAACAACATGCAAACAAATATATACAAAGCAAGCAATATACGGTAGGTGTTGAAAATAGCAAATATCAAACATCGCAAAATTGTTTTCATTTTAACAGATAGGAAAAGACTTACGCACATGAAGATAATCCTTGAGTCAGCTGTCTGTGCACAGTCAGACCAATGACTTGTCAGAACTAGCATCAGAATTTTTTAGAAAAGAAAGCAGAAAAAACAGTGATGAGAAGATTATTTAATAAGCTAATGAAAAAGAAAAAGGGAAATGGACAACAGAAATCACATTGACAGTGACAAATAATTTCATCCAATATTTAAACTATTATAATTCAGTTATATTCCAGTTATGGGAGACAGCCAGACAAAATGCTGAGAGAAGGAATATCACTAGATCAAAGAGTACATATTGAGGAATAAGATTTCCTGATGCAAAGGTAAAACTGACAGGTCTAAGCAACAGATGGGGAAGGGAGGTGTTGATGAGAGAGAGAGAGAGAGAGAGAGAGAGAGAGAGAGAGAGAGAGAGAGAGAGAGAGAGAGAGAGAGCAATGAACTCAGGATGACTCCTGGATTGTGAGCCTGAGGGAATGGGAGGATAGCATGCACTCTACAGTAATAGGGAAGGCAGGGGGCAGGAGAAGGATTAAGGAGGGAAAGATAATGAGTTCACTGTTGGACATATTAAGCATCTAGCTCCAGATGTCTAAAAGATAGTTGGAGATTCAAGACTGGAGGTCAGCAGACAGAGTGGGGCATCATAGGTGCATTTGAGAATCATCCCAATCTCCCTGGGAGCTGATAAGATCATCAAGTGAAGTAGCTTAGAGGGAGAAGAGGGCCCAGGAGAGATTGACACCTATGATCAGAGGGTATAATGTGGAGGAGGTTTCAGCAAAAAAGGAGCAGTCAGAAAGACACTGAGGGGTATGAGCATCAGTCTGCCAGCAGTGATCCTTACAATAAAGCATGACTCTGAGATTGGTGTTTGAAGGATGGGTGAAAAGGAAGGCATCTCAGGCATGAGTCAACAAAAAATTATCAAGTACCTACTATGTGCCAGGCAGTGTGCCTGTTCATACCTTCAAGGAGCTCACAGTCCAAGGTGCGCGCGCGTGTGTGTGTGCACACACACACTACAAGGGTGGAAGGGGAGATGAGGACAAGTTAGCAACTATGTTGAAAAAAGAAACTGACAGGAGAAATTGGAAATAATAGAAAGAGGGAAAGTACTAGCATCAAGGGGAGTTGGGAAGGGCTTCTTTTAGAAGATGGGGTTTTAGCTAGTACTAAGGAAAGTAGGAGACCAAGATGAAGTAGAGTTCTTTTTTTTTTCTTTTAGTGAGGCAATTGGGGAAAAACACTCTTCCTCCAGGCAGGCAGGATTTCTTTTTTTTTTCTTTTTGTGGGACAATGAGGGTTAAGTGACTTGCCCAGGGTCACACAGCTAGTAAGTGTCAAGTGTCTGATGCTGCATTTGAACTCAGGTCCTTCTGAATCCAGGGTCAGTGCTTTATCCACTGCGCCACCTAGCTGCCGAAAGTAGAGAGTTCTAGGCAGGGAACCCTCTTTCACTGGGATAGTGAAAATGTCTAGTGCCTAGAGATGGAGGATTGTGTATAAAAAATAGCAAGGCCAACATCACTGAATCAGAGAATACTTGGGGGGAGCAGAAAGTGTAAAATGTAAAATGTTAGAAGAAAGAAAAGATGGAAATGATCCAAGGAAGGGTTTTAAATGCTAAACAAGATATTATATTTCTTAGATTTGGGCCACTAAGTTGTTCTATTGACACTTAAAAAAAAAATTATCCTTAGTGTCATCTACCATGTTAACTACCACTCCTGGCTTCCTATCATCTGCAAAGCTGACAAGAATGCTATCTGTGCCATCATTCAAAGCAATCCAAATCCTAATTAAAATGTCAGCCACCACAGGGTCATAGACAACCCCATGGGGTATTACACTAGAGAATTACTTCCAAGCTGACACTGAATCATTGATGACAACTTTTTATGTCTGATCATTCTACCTTTTTCAAATCTACATGACTATATCCTATCATCTATCCCATACTTCTCCATCTTCTCCAAAAGGATAACATGAGACTGTCAAATGCTCAAATCTACATATACTCTGTGTGGGGCAGTTGCCTGCTCCAACCAGTCTAGTAGTTCTGGCATAAAAAGAAAATAAGGTTGATTTGGCAACACCTGTTCTTGAACATGTTGTCTCTTTATGACTGTCAATTCCCTTTCTAAATGATCACAAGTCATCACTAGAATTTTGCCAGGAATTACCAAACTCACTTGCCTATAGATTAAAGCTCCACACCTCCTTTATTAAAAACAATCAATCAGGGGGCAGCTAGATGGCGCAGTGGATAGAGCACCAGTCCTGAATTCAGGAGTACCTGAGTTCAAATCTGACCTCAGACACTTGATATTTACTAGCTGTGTGACCCTGGGCAAGTGACTTAACCCCAACTGCCTCACCAAAAAACAAAAACAAACCAAAAAAAACAATCAATCACACATTTGCTCTTCTCTAGGGATGTGACAACTCCTCGAATTTTTCACTGACAGTGGCTCAATAATCACATCAGTAATCACATGTTTTCATACTGGATATAGTTTTTCTAGATGTGGTAATAAAGTCAAGTCAACCAACTTTTATTAAGCACCTACTATGTGCCAGGTACTGTGCTAGACACTGGCGATATTAAGAAAAGCAAAAATCCAGCCCTTGTCTGCAAAGAATTCATATTCCAACAGGGGAGACAAACAACTAGACACATACAGTGTAGATGAGAAACAATCTGAAGGAAGAATAGAGAATATTTTAATGCATCTTATCCTGCCCTCTCCCTCATTCAACTATAAGCTTCTCAGGGCAGTGTGGACTTAATTGGATTAAGTCAAAAGATCTGAAGTAAAATCCTGGCTTACTACTCCCTACCTGGGTGCCCTTGGTCAAGTTATAGCCTCTATAGGCATTATTTTCCTCATCTGTAAAGGAAAGGAGTTGTCCTGCAGCTAGGTGGCAGAATGGATAGAGTGTTCGGCTTAGAGTCAGGAAGAACCAAGTTCAAATCCTGCCTCAGACACTTACTAGTAGTAAGGACAGAACTGGCCTCTAACCTGTGACTGGCCTGAGCCAAACAAAACAGGTCAGAGAAAGGTGAGTCAGGAATTAGAGAGAAGTTTTATTTTCAAAGTGAAGAAAAAGGCTTGCAAACAAAGAGGAGCTATAGGCACATGTGCTGGAGCCCTGCTTCTAGAGGGGGGCCCCAAGGCAGTGTGGGGAAATCTCAATACTTATACTTGTAGCTGCCCAGCAAGCTGTAGCCCTGACAGTGACAGGTAACCACAAGAATGTGAACAAGTTTGATTCTTTCCGATTTTGTCCTGTGCTTGTTCAGCTCAGATAATGCCAAATGAATTATGTGATTTTGCCAGAGGGTGGGATCATCCAAAGGGAGATTGCAAAGGATTGTTGTCCTGCTAAGCTCAGGGCACAGCTTGCCCGCTAGGCCTTAGTTCTGGAAAACAGGAGTTCTAATATTTTTCATAGTGTAACTCTGGGCAAGTCACTTAAATTCTTTGTGCCTCAATTTCCTCATCTGTTAAATGAGGGGATTGGACAAGATAGCCTCCACAGTCTATCCAGTTCTCAATCTATGATCCTATGATTCTACAATACAGGTATTTTTTAAATGCAAACATTAATGAGAACACTGAATTACTGAAAAGATGGATTCCATTCACATCATCTCCAGTAAGAAAAAAATGTTGTGGAGACACTACTATGAAATGGCTATGGTCGCCAAAAGGCTCAAGACTGGCAGCTAACTGGAAAATACTGCACAATTCACTTACCAATCCAAATTCCTGAAAAGTTTGTAACTGCATGACATTTTTATATCTCCAACTATTATATTAGTAAAGTCCCTTGAAAGGCCAGCTTTTTCTTCTTCTTCTTTTTTTTTTTGGCGAGGCAATTGAGGTTAAGTGACTTGCCTAGGGTCACACAGCTAGTAAGTGTTAAGAGTCTGAGGCCGAATTTGAACTCAGGTCCTCCTAACTCCAGGGCCAGTGTTCTATCCACTGTGCCACATAGCTGCCCCCAAAAGGCCAGCTTTTTAACAAAGGTTTGTAGAATATGATTTGATTATATAGTTATTAAGAAAAACTACCATCAAGTAGCCAAAAGAGAAAACATCAAGGTATGAAGCATAAACCTTTAGAATAGAAACTAGAATAGAAGTCTAAAATCCATTCTGAAGTTGTTAGCTTCTATTTAGTAAAATATTTATATATTTATATTAGTTTCTCCTTTTTGAATATATCAAAATATGTAGCTAGGAGGTTGTAATTTAACTTCTCCACACCTTAGTAGAAGACTTACTGTGTCTAAAACCATTCTTTCATTCCCTGGTGGCCAACCATCTAATAATGAGTCTCTTAGCACTTACTTGGGTTGGTCTTTTTATGAGAAATACACAATTAGTTTCTAGTCAACTCCCAAAGACATTACAGTTGAGTAGGACCTGCAGAAAATACTGACCATCATAGTCCTGGGGGAGACACATTTGAATCAGTGTCACAACCATGCCAAAAATGAGGCATCTCAGAGAAGAACTCTATAGAAAGTTTATAAGTCTGAAGTAAAAAATATCAGCCTATACAAAACCAAAAAATTAGCATTAGATTTCATTAGTATATGGGAACTCCTAATAAGGACATTCCCTTTAAACCAATGCAGATCAGTGCTTCCTCTGTAACTTACAGTCTTAAGAGAGTTTTCTGAGGCACTAAGAGGTGATTAGGGAACTTGCCCAGGGCTATACAAGCCAAGATGTGTCAGAAGCAAGACCTGAACCCAGATCTTCCTGATTGCAGCCTGGCCCTCTATCTACTTTGCCACACTGTCTACCATTATTTTTATATATCATTAAATCCTTAATTATTATTTATCATATTGTAATTTTTCATATTTTGTTAGAAAATAACATTTTGCACGTTTTTTTTTTTCTAAACAGCACCCTTGTGAGGTTCAGAATGCAAGGTTTATTGTATCCATATTGCAGAAGAGAACCATGAGGTTAAAAAGTGAGTTGATTGCCCAGGGCCACATAGCTAGTAATTGTTAGAACCAGAACTTAAAGCCAGGTCTTTTGGTTGCAAATCCACTCTGTCAAACCATTTTACAGCCAGGTCTTTTGGTTGCAAATCCACTCTGTCAAACCATTTTACAGCTCAGCCTGTTTAACTGTTTGTAGCTACTGAAATGAACTCTCCTTTCTAAGGTAGCACCTAGCACAGTGCCTTGTATACAGTAGACACTTAAAGAAAATTTTGTAGAACTTAAGGCCTCTCTACCTGGGGTCTTCCTCATGATAACCCCCTCTAGGTAGTTAGTGAAAGGACTATCATCCCCATTCTTCAGATGAGGAAACTGAAACTCCAGAGAGGGGGAAGTACTGAGCTCCAAGTCTCCAAGTCCCACACACCAAATAGCAGTGATGGTAGCAGCAGCACTAGTGGTAGCAGAAATCCCAGCTCCCATTTCTATATGTTTTAAGGGTTTGCAAAGAACTTTCCTCTCATTCAGTGACGTAGAGAGGGGAAGTAGCCGGTTTCCGACTATGGCTTTGTTCTCTATGATAATGAAGATACATGTTATACCAACTGCCTGGCTTTTATTGCCATTTGGGGGATGAGGCCACCCCCTTAATTCTGCTCATTTTTTAAAGGTGGAAACATCAATGCAATAATCAAGCCTTCATTATCTTATAAACAAACTGCTTCTCTGGAAAGCTGGCTTAGCCCAGACCGGAATCTTCTGCAAATAAATAAGTCCAAAAGATGCAGCAATTATAAATTAGAACCCACAAAAATCTGTATGTAGCCTCATGCCGACAAAGAGCATTCTATCAATATAGTGAAATGCTAATCTCCTAATTAACAACCTAATTAGGTAATTATGGCTTTGCAGAGGGATGCCGAAATGAAATATGACAACATGGTCACCTCCTTATATGACACCTGTGGGCCTTTTCAGCTGTCACGGCAAAGAGTGCAATATCAATTTGAACAGATGACAAAGTGCTGTCATTTTTCATTCTGATAATATACAGAAGGCTTTGGACAGAGGCTGTTTGCAGAAGAAGCATCTTGCCAGATATTTTCCTAATCTAAATAGGCTCAAACACTTCGTTAAATTTTTACAATACGTGGTTATGTTGTCTTTTTTTTTTAAACCTACGTACACGAGAATTATAATGAACTTAGTAGGCATATAAAAATAACATTATCTCGCCATTTCGGGCTGACTGTACATGCTGGAACCATTGCTATCTTAATAATGAAGCACATACTAATTAAGGAGAGAATAAAAAGGGAAAAGTAACAATTCATAGTGGCATTTTAATATTCATGCTTTTACTAATCAGTTACCAAAAAAAGAAATTAATACTCACACACATTCTCTAGTCTTTAATATTCATCTCTTTAAAGAAAAAAGCCAAAAGGAAATTGAAATTAGCATCATTTGCCATATTCAATATCACTTAAAAATGTCAAATTGAAGCATTCCCACCTATGCTCTCTTCATATCCCCACTACAGCTTGGTGGAGGTAAGGCATATCAGATTTGAAATCTGAGGACCTGAATTTGATATCTACTACCTAACATATATAAGCTTAAGCAAGTCACTTCTTTCATCTGATCCTCAGTTTCCGAATTGTAAAATAAGGGTCTTGAACTAGAGGGCCTCTAAGGTCCACTATGCCACTGGATTCACAAAGACACAATATTTGGTAAAGTGATATTATGAGGGGGCAGCTAGGTGGCGCAGTGGATTAAGCACTGGCCCTAGATTCAGGAGTACCTGAGTTCAAATCCAGCCTCAGACACTTGACACTTACTAGCTGTGTGACCCTGGGCAAGTCACTTAACCCCCATTGCCCTGCAAAAAAACAAAACAAAAACAAAAACAAAACAAAAAACAAAGTGATATTATGAGGGAGCTTACTACCACGATCACTAACCTTTTGATGCTTAGCATTTATTATGCATTTATCATGTGCCAAGCCCTGTGCTAACTAATAAGGATACATATACAAAAACAAAATGACCCTTGCCCTAGGAGGAGACAACACATAGCAGTGAGTTGTGACCAGGGAGAAATATTTTATCTGAGAAACCACAGGGATGGTGAGAATAGAGCAGCTCTTTCCAGATACAATAACTGTGCTTATCTGATTATAACAAGTGGTGGAAAGAGTACTCTCCCTAAAGGGGTAGGGCAAAAAATGGCCATAATGAAGATGAGGACACATGGTCCCAAGGAGTACAGAGCTGAGTGGCTTAGCATCTCATGAGTGTGCTCTCTGAAATTCTGGTTTGGAAGATGGGACGGTAAGGTGAAAAATGGCCAGGAGAAAGATGAGGACACAAGGTTCCAAAGAGTATAAAGCTGAGCATCTGATCTCCTCCCTCCAGGCATGGTCACAGTGATGGTCATGGGGGTGTCTATAATAACAGTACAGATAGGAGGGAAAGGAAAAGAGAGATCCACAGGACTGACAACAGATTTAATATAAGAGGTGAGGGAGAGGGAAGGGTGAATGACAGCCCCAAGGTTTTGAATATGGGAGAACTGAATATTTAGCAGTGCCACAAAACAGAAACATTGAGATTAGCTTAGACAAAAGAAACCCATTCCCTTCAAGAACTTTGTACCTATTCTTCTGACAGAATAATTTCTTTTAATACTCTACTTTTGAATGTGACTATTGGGAACAGAGAAACAGAGTCTCTTTTTTAAACGTTTTATATAATCAGTCCATTTGCTCTACATCAACAGTAAAAGCATATTCATAAAGGGATATTCTGGTCTGGTACGGTGTAAACCTAGCACTACATAGTTACAGATAAACGCGACATAATAGCCAATCTATATGGCAAGCGATCACTGTAATTTAATTCCAATGGCTTTCTACCACCTTGTACTGTTTCCAGATTTTGTGTTTTGTTTTTAAGTCATTTCCTCCATTTTTCTCCCTTTCAATTACTGAAAATGGTTTTCATCTTCTGGTCCAAATTTTGCGTTTCCTATATTAAATCTATTTTCCTTCATATATCTAGGCTGCTGCCAACTTGGGTTAATAAATTTTAAATGACTGCTCGGGATTTATTCCCTTCATTTTTATATTCAATAGCATTTCCTTATAAAACAGAGTATGAATGAAAGCAAGTAGCTAGGAGGCCAATATTTCTTCAATTTGCTTTTTGTGGCAGTCTTGTATTAAAATAAAAATAAATTAAACTCTTGGGTGGGAAATCCCTGGCTGTATTTCTATCTCTGTGCTGGGTGTCTCCACTCTCCTTTTCAATCCTGAGTGTTTTTATTCAATAAAACATCATGCATTTTAGGAGTTACTTGCACATCAAAGTCCTCCCCAAGAGGCTAAAATGAACAAATATAGATACAAGGGAGACCGAAATGGCCCCTTACAAATAACTACACTCTCTGTGATCAGAGGAGTAAAATGGGCAACTGGAAGAGTTTGGTGCTCTATTAAAGCAACAAGGAAGGCTCTGCCACTAATAAGCTGTGAACAAGACCTGAGGGGTTTCTTGGCTAGCAAACTCAATGTGTCTAGTGTAACACTAAAGTAAAAGGCTTGGGCCATCCTCAATGATATGGATAACAGCCTCAGGTCCAAGTTCAAAGGGGATAATTCCAGTGCAGTCTACCTAGTCAGACCCCATCTGAAGTATTTTGTCAGATCAGAAAATTACATTTTAGGAAGAATACTGACAAAGTGAAACATGTCCAGAAGAAGGTAAGCAGCATGAGGGAACTGGAATTCATTCCATAGTAACAATCAGTTGGGGGGGGGGGGGGCGGCAGGGGCGGGGCAGCTAGATGGCATAGTCTATAAAGCGCCGGCCCTGGATTCAGGAGGACCTGAGTTCAAATCTGGCCTCAGACACTTGACACTTACTAGTTGTGTGACCCTGGGCAAGTCACTTAACCCTCATTGTCCCACAAAAGGAAAAAAACAATTAGTTTAAGGAACCAGGGATCTCTCTAGCTTAAAGAGGAGTATTACAAAATCTGAGAGTTGCAAGAAGCCTCAGAGGCCAACTATCCCAACCCAGACCTAACCAAGAATCCCTTCTGCAAAATCCCAACAACTTATGATGCCACCTCTGATTTTAGAACTCCAATGAAAGTGAAGCCTCCACCTCCACAGGCAGCCCATTTCACTTCGGTCCCACTCTGATTGTGAAGAAGCTTTTCATTATTTCAAGCCTAAATCTATGTCTCTATAATTTTCATCCAGTACTCCTACGTTTGCCTCCTGGGGGGCAAGGAGAACAAGTCTAATCTCTCTTCAACATCAGAGTCCTTCAAACACTTGGAAGAAAATGATCTAGTACTCTAAAGTAAAATTTTCTCTTCTTCAGCCTAAACTTCAACCAATCTTCTCATGAAATAGCTCTATCACCATCTATGTGCACCTCAGTTTGTCTATGTCTTTCCTAAAATGTGGTGCCTAAAACTCAACACAGAATTCCACTAGACAGTTAACCAGGGCAGAGAATCACAGACTTATCTCCATTTTGGACCTATACATTTTTCTATTTGTTGACCTGTATTAGACCACTAGCTATTTTTTTTTCTTTTTGCTTGTAAAGTCACACTGTTAACTCACATGAGCTTGCTGTCTGATCCCCAGCTCTGTTTCATAGGAACTGTCCCTATGAATATCTGGGAAGTTGACTTTTCAAACTCAAGTACAGATTTAGGGCGGCTATGATAGCTATTTTCAAATACAGAAGTACCTTCAGGCTGAAGAGCAATTATATTCATATTTGCTTGCTCCTGGAGCATAAATTTCAGAACAAGGGAAAGAAAGAAGACAAAAAGCATTTTTAAAAAGGAAGAGGAAGGGGAAGAGGAGGAAGGAGGGAAGAGAGAGGAGGAAGGAGGGAGGAGAGAGGAGGAAGGAGGGAGGAGAGAGGAGGAGCGACAGGAGGAACAGCAGCAGCATAAGCATAGAACTGGCTAGATACAAACAGAAAGGGCTCTTTCCAGATCTAAGTTCCTGTCACTGGAGGTCTTTTACTATAATCGATAGAAGACAGAAGATAATCACTTGTCAGGGATGCCATATAACAGGGAGGATCCATTATCCCATTATAGGTCTATAGACAGATTTCAAGGGGTCTGTGAACTTGGATAGGAAAAAAAATTACATCTTTTTGGTATTACCTCTCACTAAAATTTAGCATTTTCTTTCATTATTTTTTAACATTTTGAAAAGGGGTACAAAGGCTTCATCAGACTGTTAAAATGGTCTATGACATGCACAAAAATGTTTACTAACACCTGCCATAGAGAGAATTCTTGTTTTATGTCAGAGAACTGACTAGATTCTCTCTAATATTCTAGAATTCTCTGACTTTAAGGAACTGATAACCTGTGCCTCAGTGTATCTATAAAATAAGAGCTAATAAATACCTAGCCAACTTACTAGGCTTTATAAAAATCAAATGAGCTAAATAATGTGACAGTGCAAATATAAATTTTTAGCTCACCTCCTTACCTTTCATCCAAAACACATCCCATTTACACACCAAATCCACACTGTAAACCACACTTGCAAAGCAGAACTAACAAGACCTCCCCCACCCCTTCGCTTTTGACATTTTCTCTGTAACATTTAAGGTACCATATAACTCCTCTTCACTACCTCCTCTATTGTCACTCTAATGGAAGTTCTTCTAACTACTGATGACTACAATGGTAGCTGCCTAACCAGCCTTCCTGCTACCATCCTCTCACCACTTCAATCTATGTTCAAATAGCTGCCAAAAGAATCTTCCTAATGCATAGATAGGACCATGTCACATTCCTAGTAAAAACTTTCAATGGCTCTGTCCTGCCAAAAAAAATAAAATAGCAACACCTTATGCTGGCACTTAAAGGCCCCCACAATCTGTTTCCAACCTACCTTTCCAGTCAATCTATGTGACCCTGGGCAAATCATTTAACCTCTCTGTAAGCCAGACAATCCTCTAATACTTTGAGAGAAAGACCCAACCTGCCCTGTTAGGAGTTTCCTTCTGATTCTTCTTCCACAGAAAGACTAATGCAGAAATATGTTTAATGGGATTGTACATATATAACCTGTATCAGATTACTTGCCGTCTTGGGGAAGGGGGAGGGAGGGGATGGAGAAAAACTTGAAACTGGAAATCTTATGAAAAAAGTGTTGAAAACTATCTCTACATGTAACTGGAAAATAATAATTAAAAAAAATAAAGTTCCAAAAAAAAAAAAAAAGGAGTTTCCTTAACCAAATTTCCTAAATTAGGAAATCACAGGTTCCATCCTTATCTCCACAATAGCTTTTTAACACACTCTATTTTCCAGCAAAAATGGAGGACTTAGCTGTTCTGTTCATAAGTCCAATTGAGCAGTCACCCTTTTATATCTCAACAGGCTGTCTGCAGGCCTGCAATCTGCTCCCTTTCCACCTCCTCCCCCTTCTCCAGACAACCCTGGTATTCCTAGCTGAAAGTAATCTTTCCTTTCTCATACTTTGTCTAAACTTCTCTTTTCTCCCTTATGCTAGCTTATGTTAGATCCTCTCAAATTTATTGTAAACTCATAAAGAGCAGAGACAATGTCATTTTTTTCATCTTCGTACTCTTGTCATTCAGTGCTGGACTTAAAGAAAAGTGTTTAATAAACATTTTTGAAAGTGAATAATCAGGAAATATGACATAAAAATATATCACCTTTATAGTTATGATGCACTTTATATTATCTCGTTTGAGGCTCATCTGTGAAGCAGGCAGTGCTGGTATTGCTATTCTCATTTTACAGATAAGAAAAGTGGTTCAGAGAGGTGAAGAAATGTACTCAACACTTAACCCCAATTGCCTTTAAAAAAAAAAAAAAGAAAGGAAAGGAAAAAAAAAACCATATAGGTGCTCAAAAATATTAAGCAAATAACTTTTTTCCTACCTAATTAGTAGAAGGCTAATTTTTGTTCTTGTTTGTTTGTTTTTGTGGGGCAATGGGGGTTAAATGACTTGCCCAGGGTCACACAGCTAGTAAGTGTCAAGTGTCAGAGGCTGGATTTGAACTCAGGTACTCCTGAATCCAGGGCCGGTGCTTTAACCACTGCACCATATAGCTGCCCCTAATTTTTGTTCTTAATAGCAAAATACTCAATTTTTTGACACTGCTTAAAACTATCTCAAAAACTTCTAAATTTATTTATGATAACAAAGTAACTTTTCTTAAATATTATCCCCCTCCCCAAATGTAATGAGTTTGTGCCTGTATTTAATTTCATAATTTAGCTCTCACAATTTGGAAAAACCAGTGGACAAGAAGTTCAGTAAACCTGAACTCAAGTTTCATCTTTTATACTAATAAACTCTGACTTTGGACAACTTACTTCCACTCTCTGGGTCTCAGTTTCCTCATACGTAAAAGGAACAGATATTCCATGTTCTAAGGTTCATCAAGATCTGACATTTTATGATACCATTAACTTTAACAAGAATACTTTCTTGTCAAGATTTTCTTGTCAGACTTTCTGTCAACAGATATAGAAATAGATATAGATACAGATAGATATATAAAACTGTACTGCAAGCTTAAAGTATTAGTATCATCTTAAAGTATTTGTCCAGTACTGAAAAAAACATCTCCACCTTGTTAAAAAACAACAACAAAATTATCCTATCCTTCAAAAGGCCTCACTCAGGTACAATCTCTTCCAAGATACATTTCCTAATCTTAACTAGAAGTGGTCTCTCTCCGTAAACAAACTGTCAGAGCACTTTGTTCACTCCTCTCTAATAGACTTGTCAAACTCTTTCATAGTATGTCTATTTGCATACACAATATATTATCAGTTATCATAACAATTGCAATATACCATCTAGTGCACATTCTGTTGCCATGCTTGCCCTTAATACTGGTGCTACACCTTCTACCTACAGAACCTCCAGCAACCATCCTGCCACCTTCCTGCCAGGCCACTGCTTGTATGCCACCATCACCACCCCTCCACCCCCTCTACCTCTTGCTCTGAGAACAATGTTCAGTCATTTCAGACATGTCCAACTATTCGTGGCCCCATTTGGGCATTTTCTTGGCAAAGATACTGAAGGGGTTTGCCATTTGTTCTCTAAGAACAACAATTACTAACAAACAATATTAATGTCACTCTTAGAAAGGAAACATAAACAATCAATAAATAGCCCTATAACTCCTCTGACCATTCCAGACTTCACCATTCCCTGATCACTACTCCTCAAATAAACTATAAATACCTTAAAGGCAAGGATTGTCTCTTTTGTATTTACATGCCCGGGCTTGGCAGACAGAAAGTGCTTAATAAATGCTTTTTCATTTACTTATTCACTCATTAATAAGTGTTTTCTGGTGAATGAAGGGCCCCAAAGATACCAATGTATTTAAAATGTGAAGCATTTAGGATAGGTACTGTGGAATATCTCCTTAGCTAGACACTGAAGACTTCACAATCTGGCACCAACACCTCCTCCAAACCAATTTCCCATTACTACTTTAAGAGGAATCCTTCTGGGTCTTTTTCCCAAAGAGATCATAAAAAAGGGAAAAGGACCCACATGTACAAAAATATTTATAGCTGCTCTTTCGGTAGTGGCAAGGAATTGGAAATTGAGGGGCTGTCCATCAGTTGGGGAATGGCTGAACAAGTTGTGGTATGTGAATGTAATGGAATTCTATTGTGCTGTAAGAAATGACGAGCAGGAGGAGTTCAGAGAAACCTGGAAGGACTTGCATGAACTGATGATGAGTGAGATGAGCAGAACATTGTACACAGTATCATCAACATTATGTGTTGATCAACTGATAGACTAGATTCTTCTTACCAATACAACAGTACAAGAAAGTTCTAAAGGGCTCATGATGGAAAAGGCTTTCCCAATCCAGAAGAAAAAAAAAAAGAACTATGGAATATGGATGCTGATTGAACCATACTATTTCTTTCTGTTTTGGTGCTGTGTTGTGTTTTTTTTTGAGGTTTTTCCTTTTTGCTCTCATTCTTCTCTTATAACATGACTAATGCAGAAATATGTTTAATGTTATTGTACATACATATCAGATTACCTGTTGTCTTGGGGAGGGGAGAAGGGAGGGTAAGGAGGGAGAAACATTTGAAACTGGAAATCTTATAAAAACAAATAGTTGAAAACTATCTCTACATGTAACTGGAAAATAATAAAATACTTTTATTTAAAAAAATAAAAACATTTCTGGGTAAAAAAAGGAATCCTTCACCTCTGCCAGACTACTCTGGTCACTGTTCCTTAAACATGCCAGTTACTGTTCCCATCTTTGCTTGCACAAGCCTCCCTGCTTGCAAAGTCTTCTCTCCTCTTGTTGCATTATTTAATTCCTTAAAGGTACTGCTCTCAAGTCTATCTCTTGCAGGAAGCCTTAGTTAATTCCTTTGTAAAGTAGAGCATGTTACCTTGTATACTTTATGTAGACAGTATGGTATAGTAGAAAGAGCATTTGACTTAAGAGTCATAAAGTCATGGATCTGAATTCCACCTATGACATTGGCTGTGGACTCTTGGGCCAGTAACAACCTCTATGAACTTCAGTTTCATCATAAAATAGGGATAATATGTATATTTCATTTTTAAAATTGAGGCCATTTATCAAGAACGCTCTCTTCTCCCCTCCATTTCACATGCCTGACATTACCCTCCACTATCTCCTTTACTCCAGTTTCTAATGATGAAGTAGCTCTTCTGCTCGTTAAGACCAATTCTACTTATACCCTTTATCCCATACTCTCCTGTCTTATCCAGTTCCTCCACACACAACACATACACACTCATCCCCACTGTTTCTAATTTCCTGATCCTTTCTCTGTATGGTGCCTTACTCCTAGTTAGTGCTTAACAAATGCCTTTGGCCTTGCCTATCCTGCCAACATGATTACATATCCCTATTCATTAGGACATCCTCACAGAATTCTACCTTGACAGCTAACTCTTTCCCTCCAAACCCATTCCTCCCTCAAACTACCTTATTACTATCAAGGGCACAACTACCCTCTGGGTCACCCAAGTTCACAACCTAAGTATCATCCTTGACCTCATCACTTCTTCCATGACCTACAGAAAAAGCCTTCTAACTGGAATCTCTACTTTCTCTCTCCATTCCAATCTACTCTCTACAAAGCTGCCAAAAATGATTTTCCTAAGTCATAAGTCATACAATGTTCCTCTCCTCAATAAACTCCAATGACTCTCTATTATCCCTAGGATCAAATACAAACTCTGCTATTTGGCATTTAAAGATCACCACAATTGGTGCCCTTTCCATCTTTCTAGTATTTTAACACATTACTTCTGTCCCTATATTCTATGGTCCTGCCCCATCTTCCTTCTCAGTACCTTTTCAATGGCTATTGCCCATTCCCTCTTCACCTCTGCCATGGAGAATTCATGGCAGTACCACTTCTTATACCCCTTTCCTAGCTCCCAGGCCCTTCTCTTCTACCTACTCTCTATCTGGTGTGTATGTGCTGATTGTTGCGTGTGTATGTATACAGGGAGGTCCAAAAGGCTAACTTAAAACTTAACAGTTTTAAGCGCTTAAAGGGCAGCTAGGTGGTCCGTCTGAAAAAGAGGCTGGCCTAGGTTGGTGAGGAAAACAAGTTCAATCTGGCCTTGGACATTCAGAGTGTATGACCTGGGCAAGTTATTTAACCTCTGTCTTTCTCAGTTTCCTCAACTGTAAAATGGTAATAATAATAGCACTTACCTCCCAGATAATCAAATGAATTATTTGTAAAATGCTTAGCACAGTATTTGGCATATATTAAGCACTTAATAAATGCTTGTTTCTTTCCTTTGTCCTTAAAGCTTAAAGCTGAATACTACAACTTTGGGGACACCATGTGTGGGGGTAAGAGTGGAAATTGGGAAGGAGGATGTGTCCTCTATTAGAAGAAGTTCCTTAATGACAGGATTTGGTTTTGCTTTTCCTTTGTACCCAGACCTTAGTACAGTACCTGATATGTAGTAAGTGCTTAACAAAAGCTTAATGACTGAATGACTGATTAGTACCTGACTCACAGGTTTGATGTAAAGATCAAATGGATAGAAAGTGCTCTTCGATGCTTAAAGCACTACATAAATGTCAGCTATTATTATGTATCACTTCATACATCTGAACTGGTTCCCCAACCAGACTGTAAGCCCTATAAGGAAAGGAACCATCTTAATACCCCAGTGCCCAGCACAGAGCCTGGCAAAGAATATCAATAAATGTTTGTAGATAACAATGATACATACCTCCCCATCAACCATTAAGGCTCACTGTGAAAATATGGACTTCAGTGGCATTTTTGCTACCATGAAACAATGCTGTTTCACTGAGATGTAGAAAAGACTCAGAGAAAGAGCTAGAAAGGACCTTAGAACACAGTATGTTACAGTAGAGAATATCAGACCACAAAAATTTGGAGGTACAGACCTTTTGGATACCATCCAATCCAATCAATTTAAGTATGTGGGAACTGAAAGTAGGTAAAGTGACTTGCCTAAGAACACAGTCAGCATGTGGCAAAACTGGGACTCCAAGTCAGGTCTCCAAGTCCACTGCTATTTCTATTACAATATTCTCATGATTCCCTACTTTCTCTTTCCTTAAGACTTAAAATAATAATAGCAACCAGTTGCACAGCTCTTTAAGATTACAAAAAGGCATTCACAAAGACAGGCCTTCATGGTAGGCAGTATAAGTATTTCCAACCCCACCCCACCCCCCATTAGGCAGATGAGACAGATGAACTTTTTAAAGAAAACTATGGCTTAAAGAAGTGATCTTCAAAGACCTCAAACAGCTGGTAATGTGGGCATGAGTGTATAATCCCCATACATACTTGATGTCTATAATCTAGTAGATATTGATGGTGTAGCTTTCATTCTACGGATGTGCAAATGTCTGCAATGGAACAGCTTTCTATATTTGTTAGTACTTAAAAAAGCTGCTGGGAGGGAGGAAGGGAAGGGAATACCAGCTAAAGAAGGAAAATAAAACAAGTTGAATGAAAACTTTTTGAAGTACAACAAATAAAAATCAGTACTTACTCTGAGTCAGCTCCCTCTAAAAAGCCTTAAAAGTCATTTTAAATTGCTTTTCACTAGCAAGTTGGCCAACAGGTAATGAGTGGCAAAATAACTCACAAAAACTATCTTCTAAAGTATGGCAGATTTGTATTTGGAGTTAGTAGAGAAAGTATTCGGGACAGCTAGGTGGTGCAGTAGATAGAGCACCAGCCCTGGATTCAGGAGGACCTGAGGTCAAATCCGGCCTCAGACACCTAACACTAGCTGTGTGACCCTGGGCAAGTCACTTAACCCCAATTGCCTCCTCCAAAAAGAAAGAAAGAAAGAAAGAAAGAAAGAAAGTATTCAGATGAATTCATGGAGCAATGAAGTAAATTACTGTTTGGTCACAGAAACAGAAGATGTCTGGAAAGTCTGCACTTAGACTTTTGGGACATTCTGTATACATACCAAACACTCTAAGTTCTAAGGAGCCTCCCAGCTCTGACATTAAACATTATAAGGCACCTTGCTACTCTAACATGCTATAGTCTATAAAGTACGTTCCAGTCAACAAACATTTATTGTGAAACTATATGATGGTACCGTGCTAAGCACTTGGAATATTAAGATCAAAACTAAGAAATACTTGACCTCAAGGAGTTTTCATCCAATGAGAAGGAAACACATTGATTTAAAGTTCAGCAAAACACTTTGCATATACTAAATACAAAGTATAATAAAATAACAAAAAGTCTAACAAAGTAATTTCAAGAAGACAGCACTAACAAGAAGGAAGGTTAGGAAAGGTAGATGGAGTTAACGTCTGAACTGTGCTTTGAAGGAAGTTTGAGACACTATGAGGCTAAAGGTGAGAGAGAAGGATATGAGATGGCTTCTACAAAGACCAAACACATGAGGTGGAAGAAAAAAGTCACGTGTGGGGAACAGTTTACTAGCAGGCTTATTTGGTTGGAATAGAGTATATGTGAAGTGGAATAAAATAAAGGTAAGTGGGAGCCAAGAATTAATTTTGCCTCTATGATGTTTCCCTACCTCAACCCAGTGTGTGACACAACTGTAAGACATCTGAAGTTCAACATGGCCAAAACTAAATACATTATCTTTTCCCAAAACACTCCTCTTTTACTATAGAAGGCATCCTCCCAGTTACCCAGACCTAAGTGTCATCCTCAAATCTTCACTCTCCTCCCCTTCCATTTCTATCCTTCAGCTCTTCCATTCTACCCTCTTCACATTCATCCTATATGCCTTCTTTTCTCTTGACTATCATCAACCAGGTACAGGTATCATGCTAGCCTGGACTATTGCAACAGCCTTCTAGTTGGTCTCCCTGCCTGAAATCTATTCCCACTCCAGTTCATTCTCCACTCAACTGTCAAACTGATCTTCCTAAGCAAGGCTCAGGTATGACCATGTCACCTCCCTAGTCAAGAAACTCTAATGGCTCCCTATTACCTCCAGGATAAAACAGAAAATCGTTTGGCCTCTAAAACATGGCTCCTTCCTGCCTTTCCAGTCTTGTTACACTTTACCCCCTCCCCCCCCCCAGTATGCCACCATATATTCTAAAGTCTAGTTAGCACTGGCCTTTTTGTTTCTTCTCACAAGACAATCCATATCCTACCCCAGATAGCTTCACTGGCTGTCCCCCAGGCCTGGAACTCTCTTTTCTCCCTGGTCATCTCTGCCTCCTAACTTCACTGGAGTTTCAGAGGTTAAGGCCCTGCCACTTTTTGTAAAATGCCTTTCCCAGTCCTTCATTTTGGAGGCTTCATTGCCATGTTACCGCCAGTTTACCTTGTATGTATCTTGTACGTACATGGTTGTTTGTGTGTTGTCTTCCCCACTATAACATAAGCTCTAAGAAGTCGGGGATTATTTTTGCATTTCTTTGTACCCTCGGTGCTTAGCACAGTGGTTGGCACTAAGCAAGGACTCAATAAGTGCTTGTTAACTTGACTGTCAAGTTGCTGGGATACACTGAAACACACGAGTCTACAATTACTGTCATTCCACTTCCACTCATAAGTGGGTCTATCCACATCCCCCAAAAAATCCAAAATGGGGAGGACAAGGGAATCTACATAGCGCCTTCTGTGTCAGGCACTACACTAAGCGCTTTTTACAGATACTGTCTCATTTGATCCTCACAACAATCTTGAGAGGTTGTTACTATTACTACCCCCATTTCACAGATGAGCAAACTGAGGCAAACAGAAGTTAAGTGGAAGCCGGTGTCTAGTACCCGGGAGGCCTCCACCACCACCACGCTCCAGTGAAAGGGAGGAGGCTCCGAGAACTTCCTGGGGATAGGAGGGAGCAAGGCTGCTCCCAATGCCAGAAGCGGGGGTACTATTGTAGGTAACCCTGGTCACTCCTCCCCAGGGACAGGAAGGACCGGGCACCCACTCCAGGCCAGACCCACCCCCGAGCCGGCAGCTCCCAACAGAAGGCGAGAACGCTAGGGTCCTCACGCCGCCCCCCCCCATGCCCCCACTACCGCCCGCCCACGGGGAGGGGGGCAATGGCACCAGCCCAGTCCCCGGGTGGGCCCGCAGCTCCCTCGGAACCTCCACACTTACTGAAATCCTCGGGGCGGAGGAGCAGGGGGGAGTGGGAGGAGGGTCGGTATCTGGGCCGAGGCCCTCCTCCCAGCACCGGTTCTGCTCCACTTTCCGGGGCTCGCCCCCTGCCCCAAGCCAGGCTCGGACCGGCCCCGCCGCCCCTGCAGCCTGAGCCACGGCTCAGAAGCTCAGGCACAGCGCCGTGCCCCGGAACCGCATCCCTGGCTTCCCTGTGCCACCCCGAACCCGACCCCGATTCACCCCAGGCGGCCGCACCGGAAGTCACTGTGAGGTCCGTTGTGCGCAAGCTCCAGCGGCGAGAGCTGAAAGCCGCTCCTTCCTCTAGCGGTGACCCAGACCGGCGTCTGGGCCCTGCGCATGCGCCCCTGGACTGGGGCGCTTCTGTCTTGAGTTCCCAGGCTGTTTCAGATCGGACAGGTGTGGCGTTTGAAAAGAAGCTCACGGCGTAAGAGATTTAGATCTAGAAGAGACTTTAAAAGTCATGTAATCCAACTCTACTCCTTTTAAAACGAGGAAACTGAGTCCCAGAAAGATTAATCAAACTGTTCGTGTTACTCAGGGGTACCCTATTGTCTGCTGCAGCTTTTCTTAAACCTTTGGGTCTCATGACTAACCTCTTTATACAGCTTTTATGTGGGTTGTCATTATTTATTGCATTAGAAATCAAAACTGATACATTTTAAAAATATTTAGGTGAACATAAATAACATCCTATATGTAAATCACTTTTTAAACAATCAGAATGGCATTGTTTTAAATATTTTCACAAATCTCTTTACTATCTGCTAATAGACAGCTAGATTCATATAGGCTGCATTCAGTACGTTGCTTTGGTTGAAATGCATGGAGAAATCCAACCTCATTAAAAATGTATTTGGGGGCTGCTAGGTGGCAAAGTAGATAAAGCACCGGCCGTGGATTCAGAAGGACCTGTGTTCAAATTCAGCCTCAGACACTTCACATTTACTAGCTGTGTGACCCTGGGCACGTCACTTATCCCCAATTGCCTCACCACCCCTCCCCCAAAAAATGTATTTGGGAAAGGTGGGAGTATTTTAATAGGTAAATGATATCTTAGTGTTATTGTGAAAATAGTTTTGAACTTGCAGATTCTTCAACCCAGGACACACTTTGAAAACCCCTGGTCTACTGTATGCTCAATGTCACACTTGTAGTTAAGCGGCTGAGCATGTTTTTGAACCCGAGTCCTCTGATTTCTCAGCTAGAGTTCTTGACACAGGTACCTTGATTGCAGACAGGGTACAGACTTTGTTACTTGGAATTTGTTTAAGTTTTGTCTTCCCTAATAGATTGTGAGGTCCTTGAAATCAAGGATTGTTTTTACTTTTTTTTGTATTTCCAGTGTTTCGCCCAGTGCCTGGTAAATACAGGCACTTAATATAAAGTGCTTGTTGACCTGACTTCCCCTCCCTTTCATAGGTTTCATAGTATCTAAAACTGGAATGGTACTTGGTAATTGTTTAGTCATGTCCAACTCTTTGTGACCCCATTTGGGGTTTTCTTGGCTGATGTATTGAAGTGGTTTGCCATTTCTTTCTCCAGCACATTTTACAGATGATGAAGTAGAGGTAAACAGGGTTAAGTGACTTGCCCAGGGTCACACAACTAGGAAGTGTCAGAGGCCAAATTTGAACTCAGGAAGATGAGCCTTCCTGACTCCAGACCCAGCACTCTATCCACTGCACCACCAAAATAGACTTAGAGTTATCTATTACAGACTATTCTCTGCCTTTGGTTTACTGCCTCCCTGACATTGGCAAATCACTTAACTTCCCTCTGCCTAGCTTTCCTCCTGTAAAAGGAGGGGGTTGAATTAGATAGCCACTGAGGTCCTTTACAACTCTAGATCAATTATCCTCTTACCAGATAAGAACATAGGCTTAGTAAGGAGAAACACCTTGCCAAAGGTCAGGAAGCTAGTAAGTTGCTTGGGAATTTCAACTTAGGTCTCCCAAATCCAAGTTCTGTACTCTGTGGTTAATAGTTGTGTTTTGAGAAAACTTTAGTCCCTAACTCAAGATTGCTTTCCTAGGGATTGTTCTAATCAGAAATACCAATGACCAGATTTGAATATGTGGCATGGCCCTATGTGTTACAAGAGGTTGTAATCCTACATGTAGCATGGGAGTGTCATTGTTATGACTCAAAGGGAAGCACAGTAGACAACTCTAGCCTCTTCTTCCCCACTCTTCTCCAAAGGAAACTTTAATTCCTGCCTGGAGGGGAAGCTGAAGGTTGAGGCCCAGAGGGCACACTGCTCTCCTCAGAGATCCCAGACTAGTAAATGTATGTATGTATGTATGTATGTATCTCTGCTCCCTTAATATTGTTAGTCTAATGGATAAAGTTTTAAGGTTCAAGCTAACTTCTGATCACAGATCATTACTGGGGGGAAAGCAAAACTCTAAGCTTTCTATGCAAGACTTGACCCATTTCCTACCAAATACCAATTCCTCAACACACATAGCATTTATCCAAGAAAAACTATCTATCGAAATCAGTAGCAAAACAGAAATCAGAGCCTATAGTAACAGAAAGGGGAGGAAAGGGTTTAGTGGAAAGGCAAGCTGGGGAGCTAGGGAAAGAAACATGATGAAGACCACCAATCTGCCAGCTCTTTTCATATCAGCTTTTTCCCAGAGTCTTTTGCTTCAACAACTTGAAGTGGGGTTGGTATCTTTCATCTTCTCTTTTGATGCTGGAAGCTTAAAGTGCCCAGAGACAGAAGCCCTAAAAACCTCAAATGATGACTCAGAAGACTCAAAGGAAAGTGAAGAACTTTCTTCTTTCGCAATCTCAACAACTCTACCTGACCCTTCACATGGGCAAGGAACATTGATCTCCACCAATGAGAGAGAATCCTATACTAATAAGCTTTGGGACTGAGGTTACAAACATATGATTCACCTGGACAAAAAATTTTCAGTGAGCTCCCTATTTTTATAGCATAAAATTCAAACACCTGATCTTACATTCATGACCTGCCCATCTGAGTGAAACCTACCTTTCCTGCTTTATTTCACTTTACTAATCTTCATGCACTCTGCTTATTGATTGATTGATTGAAAACACTAAGTAAATCTAAGCTATCATTTTTATCCCCAGGCATGTCCTGCCCTCTCCTGTCTCTGTGTTTGTGCTCTGACATTCTGTGATTAGGTCTACTTAATGTCAGAAACAATTTTACTCCCTCCATCATAAGAAGATTAACAGCTTACATCTTGAGAAGCCTGGGTCTTATGTCTCTACCACCAGGCTTCTTTCTACTACACAACACAACATTTTGGACAAATATTTGTTAGCTGGCACAAGACTACTAGGTTTCTTCTATCAGCTAATCAGTCAGAAAACATTTATGTACCAGACAGTATGTGAGGCACTGGGGATACAAAGACTGAAACACTCCCCACTGCCTTTTGGGAGGAAAGGCTCTAGCAATTGGGGAGCTCAAGATTAAAAGGTAGCACTTGAGCTGCATCATAAGGTAGAAAGGGGACTCTTTGAAGAAATAGGAAAGCTATGCATTCCAGTCATTGGGGAAAACCAGTGAAAAGGCAAAAGATGAAAAAAGTGTGACGTATGTGAGGAATTGAGTGAGAGTCAGTTTGGCTGGATGGGAGGAGGGATAATATTCCATAAGTCTGCAAAGATAGGTTGGGGCCAGGTTGTAAATGGCTTTAAAAGCTAATAACAGGAGTTTATATTTAATGTTCGAGACAGTAGTGAGTCACTAGAATATATCTAGTTGGAGATTAATATGGTCAAATCTTCTCTTAAGGAAAATCATTTAGCAGCAGGGTATATGTTGACTCCACTCTAGTGAAGAGGCACTTGAAGCGGGGAGACCTGTTAGGAGACTATTACAGTAATCTAGGTGAGACATGTATAACCTATATATGATTGCTTCCTATCTCAGGGATGGGGGAGGGGTGTGAGGGAAAAAGCAATAGAATTTGGAACTCAAAATTTTAAATAAAAATATTTATTATTAAAAAAATAATCTAGGTGAGAGGTGATGAGAGTCTGAATTTAAACAGTAGCTGTATGAGTAGAGAAGAGGGGTTAGATGCAAGAGATGTAGAGGGAGAAATTGTAGATATGGGGTGAGGTCAGAGTGAGGAATTAAGGAAAATGCAGAGGTTGTAAACCTGAGAGACTAGAAGACTAGTAGCACTCCAACAGAAATAGGTACCCCAACATTTAGCATGACATGTTATGTTAGGCTCACAGGAAGACCAGAATAGATACATCTCTGGCTTTCCTCCCTCTCCCCCCCCCCCACTTCTTCAAGACTTTAATTCCTCCCTGGAAGCAGGAAGTTGGGGTCAGAGACTGGCTACCACTCTACTTTCCTCAGACAGAGGGAAGTACTGAGGTAAAATTATATCTATCTGCTCCCTTAAGTATTGTTAGTCGAAGAGAAATAAATTTTAGTTTCAAGCTTCTGATTGCGATTTCCTTATGGGAAAAGGGGACTCCCAAATTATATCCAAGTCTTGACTCACTTCCCACCAAATACAAGTTCCACATTAAACATAGACATAATAAATAGCAAGGAAGCCCATTTATCAAAATTGATAGCAAAATAGAAATCAGAGAAAGTGTACATAGGAACATATGTATCAAACAATACAGATTGAAAGAGCTCTCCCATTGGTAGTGAGATATCGCAACCAAGAGAAACAGTCCAAGATCTTGCCCAAAGTTGTAATTTCCCAAAGTCTCTAATGTAGTATGCTGGAAACATGGACATAATGGAGATTGTCAGCTCCTTTCATGTCACCTTTTTTCCCCAGAGTCTTTTTTTCCCTTCAAAGACTTGAAAAAAGGATGGCAACACATCTTCCCTCTCAGAGCTGAAAGCTAGAAGAACCTTGACATCTCTTCTCTCCTGCTTTCACCAACTCCACCAATGAGAACAGAGTCCCATACCAATAGGCTTTGGAGCATGGTTTACCTAGGGAAGTTTAGAAGAGGTCTGGGTTTGGAAAAAAGATAACGAGTTCAGTTGTCAACATTTTGGGTTTAAGATGTTTCTAGTGTGATGTTTAAAATCTAAATTGTGGTCGCCTTAAATTAGAAGCTTTAGCACCAGTCCTTGGGCATTAAACATTTATTAAAGCATACAGATATTCCCATGGAGTTCAGAAAGTTAAGAAAAAAGCCTATTTAGCCTAGAGTCCCAGCCTGGTCTGGTTCTTCCTCAAGTCCTCTGCCACAAGCCTGCTTCAATCACAAACTCTCTCCAGCAAACTGATTGTGGAAGCTTTTTATAGGTCTGGAACAGAGGCGGTCCTTACGCACTGCTTCAAGCTGATTGGTTGGCATCATCCAAATCCATTGGTTCTGAAGGTGTTCTCAAGGTGTGATTACAATCCAGTTAACTTGAAGTAGGCTAACCAGCAGTTAATCACCCTCACTTGATTCAATCAGTCTAGATTAATCTCCAGGTGGGTCTTTGAGTATCTGCTAAATCCCATTATTTCATCACACTAGGAATCTAGTTTGAAATGTCCAATAGATAGTTGATTATGTAGAACTGAAATTTGGGGGAGAGACTAATGATAGGCATTAAGATCTGGGAGTCATCTACATAGAGATGTTAGTTAAAATCTTGGGAACTAATAAGGTTACCCAGAGAGTGTAGAAAAGGAAGAAAGGAAGGCTTATGACAAAGTCTTGGGGAATATGCATAGTTAAGGGGCCTTATATGGATAATGAGTCATCAATAGAAATATTCATCAATAGGAATATTCAATCAGGTAGGAGAGAACCGGAATAGAATGACATCACAAAACTCATGGAGAGTTTCTCCAGGAGGAGAAGGTGATCAGCAATGTCCAATGCATTAGGTAGATCAAGACAGATGAGGGCTGAGGAAAGACCATCAGATTTGGCAATTATGAAATCTTAATAACTTTAAAGAAAGCAGTTTCAGTTGATTGATGAGGTCAGAAGCCAGAGTACAAAGAGTTGAGTAAATAGGAAGTAGAAGCAGTGAGTGTAGATAACTTTTTTCAGGAGTTTGGCAGAGAAAGAAAGAAGATATAAAGAACAATATAGTTTGAAGTGGTTGATAGTAGGGTCTAGTGGAGGCTTTTTAAGGAGAAGGTAAAATTAGGCATGTTTGGAGGCAGTAAGGATGGAACCAGTGGATAGGAAGAAGTTGCATATTTGAGAGAGAGAAGAGGAAATGAGGATACAATCCACTGGAGACAATGGGAGAGGATGGGATCAAGACCACATGGAGAGGGGTTGGATTTGGCAGGAGAAAGGGCTACCTCATTGTCAGAAACCAAGGAAAAGGAAAGAGAGTGAAAGATGATGTCAAGAGGTGTTTGTTTGTTTTTGTTTTTGGTGAGGCAATTGGGGTTAAGTGACTTGCCCAGGGTCACTCAGATAGTAAGTGTTAAGTGTCTGAGGCCAAATTTGAACTCAGGTCCTCCTGAATCCATGGCTGGTGCTCTATCCACTGCGCCACCTAACTGCCCCTTCAAGAGGTTTTTGAGATGAAGGGAAGGGGGCAAGAGGGAGCTCAGTGGCCTCAATTTTCTCAGTAAAATAAAAAAAATATTTTCATACATTATGTAGATGGATAAATATTAGCAATTATACTACCTTATATTGGAGAGGTAGATGTGGCATAGTGAAATGCCACATTTCATTGGACTATGAATCAGTGGTTGTTTCCTGACTCCCTCCCAGGAAAATGATCTGCTGTGGCAAAATGAAGAGTAGGCAATACTGAACCTAATAAAATAAAACTCTCTAAGTGGAATTTCTAGCATGGTTGCAAAAATATATTGGGCAGAAAAAAAATATATATATATATATTGGGCAGGCTGCCTTCCTAGCAATCATAGAAGCATAGAATGTTAGAGCTGGAAGGGGCCTTAGAATAAAGAATCATATAACATAGATTGTTAAGCCTGGAGGGGATCTTAAAATATAAAGTATAAGAGTTTGAGGAACCATAGATTTAGAGCTGAAAGGAACCTTAAAGACCATCAAATCCAGCTCCCTCATACTAGAGATGAGGAACCTGAGGCCTGGACAAGTTAAACTAAGGTCACAACTAATAAGTATCTGAGGCAGTATTCGAACTTGTATCTTTATGATGCCAAGTCCCACATCCACCAGACAATGCTACCTCATTATAGAGTTATAGAGAAAGATCTTAGAACATAACATATAGAATGTTAGAACCAGAGGGAACTCTAGAGCTCATCTTGTCCAACCTCTCCCATTTTATGAAGCAAATGAAGCCCAGAGATAATAAACATTTAATAATTAGTAGATCCAGGAAAACGAGTGCAAGCCTGCTGTCTCTGCATTCAACATTCTGTCTGCTATCTCATGGAGCAGTGAATGGGCTTCGCATCTGAGTACAGAAGATTTAATGGATATTAAGTTACTTTATAAACTCTAAAATTTTATATGAATGTATTATTATTATTATCATTATTAAATAATAGGTATATAGGGTGTTCATGGAGGACTAACACTACTGGTGTGAGGACTTCCTGAAGAAGGTGGCATATGAACCAAGCCATGTACAACAATGACAACATTTCACATGCCACTGCTGTGAAAACCTCTGGTATCCATCATACCCCAATGAGTGTGCATCCAGCATAGTTATATATCTGCAGCACCATCTGACACCCCTTGGATAGAAACTTTCTGGGTTTTCAGAGGGGGCCCACATTGACTATCCTTGGACCTTCCTTTAAACCTTATCTCTAACACAGGTATGTATGGAGTGTTGAAGGAGTATTAGCATCTCTGATGTGAGGGCTTGCCAAACCCTTTTCAGGGCTGCTTATCCACCCTTCATGTCCACCTGTCACCCAACTCTCACCTGTACCTCTGAGAAGCTGTGTGTACAGTGGACATGTCCCCCTAACCATCTCAGCAGACAGGCTAAACCAGGTTGAGGGTAACTGACAGGCCTCAAACATATTAGTGAATAGGGGGATGTTTACTCCTAGAACATGAAGACTTCCCCCAAAGGAATGTGCAGATGAGAACAACTTGTTCCAAGGGCCATGCAGGCAACTAAAGTAGTTACTATATAGTAAGTAGATCTCAGTCAGACATCAAAGATGCCAAGGTCAGGGGCAGCTAGGTGGCACAGTGGATAAAGTACCAGCCCTGGATTCAGGAGGACCTGAGTTCAAATCTGGCCTCAGACACTTGACACTTACTAGCTGTGTGACTCTGGGCAAGTCACTTAACCCTCATTGTCCTGCAAAAAACAAAAACAAGATGCCAAGGTCATCTGCTGCATCCTTGACTATTACTAGTCATCTTGACTTTTGTCTTGCCACTGGACTTCAATGACTCCAGAAGAGAGAATAAGGCTGATGATTTTGTGCAACCCTGCCTCACTTAAATCCAGTTCATGTGTAAGTCAAGACCTCACCCTGTGAAGTCCTTGGTCCTCTTCAAAAATGAAGGAGAAAAAACAATAACATTATTAACCAAGAGGAATCTGCCCATTACGTTGTACTCCTATAGTTTAGTGTAAAGAACACTGGACTTGGAATCAGGAAACTCAGATATGACTCAAGATTTTACCATAGATTAGCCAATGGGACAGTGAGTAAATCACTTAGCCTACTAACTCTGGACCTCAGTTTCCTTTTCTGTAAAATGGGATTAATGATATTTACCCTATGTACTTTACAGGGTTGTGATGAAGAAAGTGCTTTAAGTATTTGTTATTGTTAAAAAATAGCAATAATAACTCATTTATGTATGTCTTTAAGACTTAAAATGCTTTCTATACATTATTTCATGATTATTGTAATGAACTGGAAACATTTATACACTGCTGTCAAAATATGGGATATAGACCACTTCTGAAACAGAGGGGACAGAATTCGTTGGGAAGGACAAAAGGTCAAGAATATCAAAAGAATTAATGGAAAAGAATATAAAGGAAAGAGGTTTAGCAATACCAGATCTTAAACTATATTATAAAGCAGTAATTATCAAAATCATCTGGTACTGACTAAGAGATAGAAAGGTGGATCAGTGGAACAGAGTAGACATATAATACATAGTAGTAAATTATTATAATAACCTATTGTTTGACAAATGTAAAGATTCAAACTTTAGAATAAGAATTCAGTATTTGGTAAAATTTTTGGGAAAACTTGAAAGCAGTCTGTCAAAAATTGGGTATAGATCAATATCTTACACAATTTACCAAGATATGGTCAAAATTGATACATGACACAGATATAAAAGGTGATATCATTAAATTAGAAGAACATGAAACATATTACCTATCAGACTTATGAATAGGGAAAAAATTTATAGATAAGAGATGGAGAGAATTGTGAGATATAAAATGGATAATTTTGATTGCATTAAATTAAAGTTTCTATGCAAATAAAACCAATGTAGCCAAGATTAGAAGGAAAGCAAAAAATCAGGGACAGATTTTATAGATAGTTTCTCAAATAAAGGTCTTATATTTTAAATATATAGAAAACTTTGTCAAATTTATATGAATATAAGCCATTCCTCAACTGATAAATGGTCAAAGGATATGAGTTTTTCAATGAAGAAATGAAAGCTCATATGAAATTCATATAAGAAAAATGCTCTAAGTCATTATTGATTACGATATCATTTCATATCTTTCAGATTAGCTAAAATGTTAGAAGGGGAAAATAACAGTTGGAGGGGATGTAGAAAAACTGGGACACTAATATACTGTTGGTAGAACTGTGAATTGATCCAACCATTTTGGAGAGCAATCTGTAATTATGCCTAAAGAGTTATGAAACTGTGTATACCTTTTGACTTATCAATACCACTATTAGGTCTGTTTCACAAATTGATCAGAGAAAAGGGAAGAAAGAACTTATATGTTCTAAAATATTTATAGCACCTCTCTTTGTAGTGGCAAAGAACTGGAAATTAAGGGGATGCCCATCAACTGGAGAATGACTTAACAAGTTGTGGCATAGAATTGTGATGGAATACTATTGTGTTATAAGAAATGATGAGGTTGATTTTAGAAAAACATGGACTTACATGAAGTAAAGCAGAACCAAAAGAACATTGTATACAGTAACAGCAATATTGTTCAAATATTAACTGTGAAAAACTAAGTTATTCTAAGTATTATAAATACTCAGATCAATTACAAATGACTTATGAAGGAAGATGTTATCTACATCCAGAGAAAAAAACCTGATAAATAGAAGTATGTGTAGCCTGGTTTTACATCTCTCTCTCTCTCTCTCTCTCTCTCTCCATATATATGTATATATATGTATATATGCATGTGTGTGTGTCAAATGGTGGCCTTCTCTAGTGCAGAATGGGGAGGGAGGGATGGAGACAGTTTGGAACTTAAAATATAACCAAAAAATAAATTTTAATAAAATTTTAAAAAAGAAACTATAGTGAGAATGAAACACTAGTTGAAATAAATAACCTGTCTTTAAATGTAATATTCAATATTTTACAAGTGTGTTCCTCTCCTAATTTCTAATTTATTTTTTCCTCTTTCTGAAATGAAATTTTGTTTGTTTTTTAATTGATAAAAGGCAGTTAGACATAGAATATAGGGAAATTGTAGGAAATAATAAAATGAAACAGGAAAGGAATTGACTATTCAGAACACTTTGATCAATTAGATAAAAATATATAATTCCACATAATTTTCTTCTTAAGAGTTATATTAAACATACGTCTAACCTAAGGATAGAATGTAGCTAGCATATGCTACTATTAGCTTCTAATTAGACATGGTTACTATAATAATAATCCATACACACGTGTATGTATATCTTTACAATTTGCCAAGCAGTTTTCTCACAAGAATATTATGAGTTGTCACCCACATAATATTATTCTCATTTTTCAAATGAGATAACTGTTCAGAGGATTAAGTAATTTTGGCCCAGATCTTCTGACTATAAATCCAGCACTCTTTCTGGTATAACACATCAGCTTGAAACTGGGCATTAAAAATAGAGAGATGGACAGATTCAACTGAAAAGATAATTCTAAATACTATAAGCTCAAAAAGGCTCCTGAAGTGTAAATTGCTTCAACTCTAAGGAACAACTAGAGATTCTAAGCTATAAAAGTGTTTTAATATCAGGTATTCAATGTTACTTTTGGAGAAGTATCCATTTTAAGATCCTCACAATGGGGATTACATAGCTATTATTACAACATGGTACTATTTAAAAAAAAAAAAAAAGAACTCTGGATTTAAAGTCAGGAAATTTATAATCCTGGCTCTGAGATTTGCTAGCTTTGTGAATCTGGCAAAATTACTTCATCTTTCTGAACCTCAGTTTCCTTATCTGTAAAAATTTAATACAATCCAATTCAATAAGCATTGAGTAAGCCCACTCTCTCTCTGAGGCTCTGAGCTAGGTTCTAGGGAGAAGACAAAGACAAAAATATATAGCCCCTGCGCTCAAGGAGCTTACCTTTTACTGGGACAGGGAGACAATATGAACACAAGAAGTAAATACAAGGTATATGTAAATTAATAAAAATAATTGCAAGAGCAAGAAAGTATTGGTATAGGACTTAAGGCTCACCACTTTCACATGTGGGAGCCTTAGAAGAGCTACCTGAGCCCAGGTTTAAGATACTTTGTAGGTACACAGTTACTCCATTTAAGGAAGGGGCGTTGTTCCCCACTGCTTTGAGACTTTTGCCTCATGCCAATGTACTCCAGGAACCTCATCATTGGGAAATCTCATCATCCTGTGAATTAAATCAACCTAGGTATTTACATTTGATCGATACCCTCTTCCCCTTTGATTGGGACCTTCTGATTCAAAGGCAGAGTCATGAGCATCAAAACCTCCCTTCAAGGAGTGAGCCAAGAATAGTCAGGTCCTCATTTCCCACCAACTACACTGCTTCTGGACTTCTTTGGACTTCTCCCTCATATCTCTGGATTGAGTATCTTCTTCCCTGACTCCCTTTTCAGCTTCATTTTGTTTGTTGTCTTCCCCCATTATATTGTAAACTTCTTGAAGACAAGAACTGTCTTTTTATTTGTTTTTGTATTCCTAGTGCTTAGTACAGTGCCTCACATATTAGGAGCTCAGTAAAGCTTTACTGACTGACAACTCAAAGCTATAGATGATTTTCTCTAGTAAACCAGAAGACACAATTTGTTCACTGCAAAGGCATTTAGTTGTAGGGTAGCTGGATGTATTGCCCATGAAAATTATGTGTATGCACATGAGCTTAGGTGTGGATTGAGGGGAAGCATGAACAGATAGCTCTAGTCTCCTCCTCCCACTCTTCTCCTAAAGAGATTTTGATTCCTGTGCCGGGGAGCAAGAGGTTAGTGTCAGAAGGATGGCTGCACTGCCTTCTTTAGAGAGGGGGCACCATGGTAGAATTTTCCTACATAGACCTTTAAATATCGTTCTTCTAAGGTAAATCTTTTTTTTTAGGTTCAAGATACTCTCCTGTTTGCTCTTTTTGTTGTTGTTTTGGTTTGGTTTGGTTTTTTGGGTTTTTTGTGGGGCAATGAGGGTTAAGTGACTTGCCCAGGGTCACACAGCTAGTAAGTGTCAAGTGTCTGAGGCCAGATTTGAACTCAGGTCCTCCTGAATCCAGGGCCAGTGTTTTATCCACTGTGCCACCTAGCTTCCCCCTTCTCCTGTTTGCTCTTAAAGGAGAAGGGTTGACCCCAAGCTATATATCCAAAGGTTTGACTCCCTTCCCACCAAATGCCACTTACATAAAGACATATAGTGGATAGCAAATAAATCCATTTCTCTGAGCCAATCACAAATAGATATCATAAAAGTTATAAAGGCTGTACACAGAGTGAATGAGCTCTCCTACCAGGAACAAGATATCTAACCTCAACCAAGAGAAAGAAAGATTCTCTAGTCTTATCCAAGGAGAAATTCCCTGAAGTCTCTTGAGTAATAAGCTTGAGACAGGGACATTATCTAAGTGCTGACCCTTCTACACGTCAGCATCTTGTCAAAGTCTTTCTGAGTGAGTATGCATAGGCTCCAGATGGAAGGAATACTAGAAAACACATCTCTGTTACTAGAGGATCCCTCATGTCTTCTGGTGACGTCACTGATAACCTCTTTTGAGCTCATCACACTACTAGTCTTTGCAGGTTTCAGCTGAATGGTAGGAGTACTACTTATACCACAGATATCTTGTAGGCACATTGTTTGTCCTTGGCATTGCTCCCTGCTATTAGCTCCCCAGTTTTCTTCCCTAGGTCTTGTCAAGAAAGCCTTCTCAGCTTCAGTGGCTAATAGATAGTGGCTAGAGCCTTTCCCTGATGAGGAGAGGCAGATAGTTCTTTAGTTATATCTAACATACCCAGCTACCAAAAGCCAGGGAGAGTCCCCAGGCTAAGATTGGGTCTTTCTCTTTTGATCCTTTGTTTGGGGGTGTAGAGGGTGTGTATAAGGGAGGTGGAGAGAATGAAAATCAAAATCTTTCTGTTATACATATCTGTCTAATTTAGGATTAGATCCTCCAAGGATCCTCTCTGGCCTAGCTGAAAATGAATTTGAGCCAAAACAAAAGGTAAGCTAAGTCAACAAGGTCTAGTTCAAATTCTTGTCTTTATTATGTATGTCTGTCATCAGCAAAATCTAAATGTTTGGGTCCTGTTTTTTTATACAGTGAAAAAAACTGATTTCCCCTATACTAATAACTAGAGGCATCAGATAATGCCACTTGGAGGAGGTAACATCTGAGCTGTACTTTGAAGGATGCTAGGGACTCTTCAAAGTAGTGGTGAGGAAGAAGTGCATTCCAGACAAAAGAAACAACTTGCACAGGGCACTGAAATGGGATGGAATGGTGTGTCCAGGAAACAAGTAAGAGACCAATTTGTCCAGAGCAGAGAACATGATGAGCAATAATATGAAAGAAGACTGACAAGGTAAGTTGGCACTAGGTTGTAGAGGGCTATAAATATGAAATTGAGGATTTTGCATTTTATTCTTTTTATTTTCTAGTTACATGTAGAGATAGTTTTCAACATTTGTTTTTATAAGATTTCTAGTTCCAACTTTTTCTCCCTCTCTCCTCCCCAAGACAGCAATCAATCTGATATAGGCTATATATGTGCAATCACATTAAACATATTTCTACATTAGTCATGCTGTGAAAGATGAATCAGAACAAAAGAAAAAAACCTCAAAAAAGAAAAACAAAAAAGTAGAAATAGTATGGTTCAATCTGCATCTAGATTCCACAGTTCTTTTTTCTGGTTTTGGAGAGCATTTTCCATCATGAGTCCTTTGGAACTATCTTGGACCATTGTATTGTTGAGAAGAGTCAAATCTATCACAGTTGATCAACACACGATGTTGTTGATACTGTGTACAATGTTCTCCTAGTTCTGTTCATCTCACTCAGCATCAGTTCATGTAAGTTCTTCCAGGTTTCTCTGAACTCCTCCTGCTCATTGTTTCTTACAGCACAATAGTATTCCATTACATTCATATACCACAACTTGTTCAGCCATTCTCCAATTGATGGGCATCCCCTCAATTTCCAATTCCTTGCCACCACAAAAAGAGCAGCTAGAAGTATTTTTGTACATGTGGGTCCCTTTCCCTTTTTTATGATCTCTTTGGGAAAAAGACCTAATAGTGGTATTGCTGGGGCAAAGGGTATGCACAGCTTTATAGCCCTTTATACATAGTTCCAAATTGTTCTCCAGAATGGTTGGATCAGTTCACAACTCCACCAACAATGCATTAGTGTTCCAATTTTCCCACAGCTTCTCCAACATTTATTATTTTCCTTTTTTATCATATTAGCCAATCTGATATGTGTGAGGTGGTACCTCAGAGTTGTTTTAATTTGTATTTCTCTTATCAACAGTGATTCAGAGCATTTTTTCATATGGCAATAGATAGCTTTGACTTCTTTATTGAAAAAATGCCTGTTCATATCCTTTGACCATTTCTCAATTGGGGAGCAACTTGGATTCTTATAAATTTGATTTAGTTCCTTATATATTTTAGAAATGAGGCCTTTATCAGAAACACTGACTGTAAAGATTGTTTCCAAACTTTCTGCCTCCCTTCTAATTTTGGCTGCATTTTTGCATTTCATTCTTGAGGCAGTAGGATGCCATTGAAGGTTTTTGAATAAGGTGGTGACATTGTCAGATCTCTGTTTTAAGATAACAGTTTGGCAGCTGTGTAAAAGATGGATTGGAGAGGAAAGAGACTGGGAGACCAAACTGGGGAGTATTACAATAATTGAGACAGGAGGCAATGAGGGCCTGAACTAGGATGGAGGCTGTGTAGATAGTAATTATCACATGGTGCAGTTGTGAGGAAAATGTCTTTTAAGTCTTAAAAGTGCTCTATAAATATGAATTATTATTACTGTGACATATTAAATCTATTGATTTTATGCACAATGTTTGGTCCCCCAAATTTGGACCTGGAAGCCAACTTCTAGAAGTAGTATCTTATTTCTCTTCCTTTAAAGGTTAGCTGGTACTTTAGGTGCCAACTCCTAAATTAATTGATGTTAACAGTATTTAGAATGTAAAAAACAGACTCATAGTACATTTTGTCAAATACAACTTCCAAGAATGCATAATTAACAGTATATCCATTAATATACAGTATGTTGCAACAGCAAGACATTACTATCATAAATAAAGGTAGACATGGATAAATTTATAATTAAAAATGCATTAGGAATTACAAGCATAATTTATTTACTAATGTGCACTGGAATAAATTTAATGTGTAATATTTTTAAATGTGGCATTAATAAATAATTGCAAACATAAAATGTTTTTGCAGCTAAAAATATTTTCATAAATATTTTGTAAGCTAACCTGCTAGAGAATGAGAATTACTACAAAGTAAAGTTTATAAAATAGAATAACAACATAAATGACATTTCAAAAGTATAGTCAAAATATCAAAAAAGACCAGAAGCTAATGCCACTTACATATCAGTGATATGTAACTTCATCTGTTGACAAAAAGAGTCCCCTCCTGAGGGGCAGCTAGGTGGCACAGTGGATAAAGCACCAGTCCTGGATTCAGGAGGACCTGAGTTCAAATCCAGTCTCAGACACTTGACACTTACTAGCTGTGTGACCTTGGGCAAGTCATTTAACCCTCATTGCCTAGCAAAAAACAACAATAACAAAAAACCCCCAAAAACCCAAAGAGTTCCCTCCTGATTTCAGTTTCTTCCTCTAGAATACTCCAAGACATATACTTCTGTCTCCAAATTCCCCTTCTGCCACCTTTGCTTAATAATCTGTACTACTCTGCCATTCACATCATTTAATTAGATCACCTTCTTTGTAACTGTTGTTAACATAAGAGTGTGTTGGATTGATTGATTTACTCAACCAAATCACCCCACCTCACCCCACCCTACTTTACATGATAAGCTGTCCAATCAGTCTCAATCTTAGGATTTAGTATGAAAAGTCCTTGGAACTAAAGTGATGCTGCATAGGAGTGCTATTCATATAGGCCAAGCTTGGTCATATCCAAGGGGTCACCTACAAATTACTGAGCTAGTTCAGAAATGGGGTCATTCAAAAAGTTGGAGCAAGTGTTCAGGTCAAATCCCTGAGAATCAACTAGCTGGGGGAGGAGGAGAAAAGGAAACCTCAGCTTTGGCCTTAGCCTAGCCTCTACTCTTTGCCCAGAGGAGGATTCTGTAGGCTTTGAAGAGTTCAAAAGATGCGGCACTTCCTACCTTCTCATCAATGTCCTAGCAGCATCTCTGGAGCAGGTAATATCACTATCTGTTTTAGGAGCCAAGGACAGACTCAAAGTTCCCTGAGAAGCTTCACAAAGGACCTCAGTTAAATAACTATGCCACAACGAAGGGAAACTTCTTGAATTCTTAATAAATAGGTGAAAAGAACTTCCAGGATCCAGGAGCTTTGCCGCATATGTTCTTTACACTTGATTCTACTTTCCACTGAACTCCATATGTACTTGTCATAAACTTTTTTTTTTTTGGAGAGGAGGAGTATTTTGTACCAACTATTCTTACTGTTCCTCCTTAGTAAATACCTCTTTCTAAAAAGTGCTTAAGGCTGGTTGAAGTGATTCTCAATTGATAATCTTGGGGGAAAGCACAGTTGTGGGAGCTAGACATGGTATTAGAGATTCATCCCCACTTCCTCAAGGATATCCCTAGAACTCTGAGGTGGAGTTGAGGCTCATCTGTGAGAATGGGAAGTAGGATAAAGAATCCTCTGTTTATACAAGCCATGTTTCATCTTTTGACCCCCAGGTCAAAAAAGTTTAGCACAGTAGTATTTCTCCACAATTATATACCATTTCTTGTTTTGTCAGTTTATAAACACTCAGTACCATTCTTTGCCATTCTTAAAAAGATTATAGATATTTTTGTATATTAGAATTTATTTTGTTAGGACTCATTCCTCCTTTAATTTACCCTTCCTCTAATTCCCCTGCTCCTTTATCTCTCTTCTCTCTAATTTTTCTATTGAATGATATGGGGTTTTTTTTTACCCAATTCTATGTGAGTATATATATGTGTGTATTTTTCTTTCCTCTGACCAGTTCAGATGAGAATGAGGTTTAAATGTCAGCCATCCTCCCCCACATACACACACCACTCTCTCTTCCTTGTTTGTATAGCTATCTACTTGTGCATCCTGATTATGTGAGATATTTCCCCTAATTTTCTTTTCCCTTATCCTTTATTGTATCCCTCTTCCCCTTTCTTTTCATTCTTTTCTTCAGATCATTGTGACATAACAGAACTATTCCTAAGCTTTGTCTAATTTTACATCTTCTATGAACCCTGATGAGAATAGGGTTCCAAGGGGACATGTACCATCTGCCCATATTGGAATGTAAATAGTTTATCCTTGTTTAGTCCTTTATCATTGTTCATTCATATTTACCTTTTTATATTTCTCTTCACTTGTGTTGGAACTAAGAAGTTTCTCTGCAGGTCTGGTCTTTTCATCAGGAATACTTGGAAGTTCTCTGTTTCATTAAAAGTGTATTTTGGGGGCAGTTAGGTGGCGCAGTGGATAGAGTACCGGCCCTGGAGTCAGGAGGACCTGAGTTCAAATCTGGCCTCAGACACTTAACACTTACTAGCTGTGTGACCCTGGGCAAGTCACTTAATCCCAATTGCCTCACTAAAAAAAAAAAAATTTTACCCTTTATAGTATCATACTCAGTTTTTCTGGGTTAGTTCTTCTTGGATATAAGCTCATATCCTTTGCTTTCTGGAATAGTGCATTCCAACTTCTCTGATGCTTTATAAGTGGCTGCTAACTTGTGTGCTTCTGACCATGGCTGTTTTATATTGAATTATTTCTATTTGCTTGTAGTATTTTTTCTTTGACTGAGAAGCTCTGGATTTTGACTATTATATTCCTTGGAGATTTTCATTTTGGTGTTTCTTTGAGGGAATGACAGGATTCTCTCTATTTACACCTTGCCATTTGATTCTAAGAGATCTAGGAAGATTTAAGATTTCTTGAAATAACATGTTAACGGGGGGCAGCTAACTGACACAGTGCATAAAGCACCAGCCCTGAATTCAGAAAGACCTGAGTTCAAATTTGGCCTCAGACACTTGACACTTATTAGCTGTGTGACCCTGGGCAAGTCACTTAACCCTCATTGCCCTGCAAAAATAAAAAATAAAATAATATGTAAAACCTCCTTTTTGATCATGGTATTCAGAGTTCAGTGGAGTTTAATTTTTTTCCCCTCTTTGATCTGTTTTTCAGAGCAGTTATTTTTTGAGATACATTAAACTTTCTTTTTTCCTAGCCATTTGACTTATTTTAATATTTCTTATTGTCTCATGAAGTCATTAACTTCTGTTTAGTTGATTCAAATTCTCAGAGTTTGTTGCTTGGGTAAAGTTTTGAACTTCTTGTGCCAAGCTATTAATTCCCTTTACAATTCTTTCTTCCACAGCTCTCTCATTTATTTTCCATTTTTTTCTTATGTACTTTCATTCCATTTATTTAAAAAAAAATTACTTAAAAAAACCCTTTTGCTTCATCTCTTCCTGAAATTCTAATTAAGTTTGTGCCTAAGTGTATTTTTTTTCCCTAAGGCAATACTTATAGATGTTTTGGAATCATCTTCTCTATGTCTTGAGTGTTTCTGCCACCATAATAGCACTTTATTGTAGGGTTCTTTTTTTTTGTTTGTCCATTCTTCCAGCCTACTTCTGACTTCAGACTTGATGTTAGAATTGGACCCTATGGCACTTCTGGAGGGAAGATCTTATCTGATCCTATTGTCACTTTCTTGGGATATTGAGTGTTGTGTTATTTCAAGACTTCAGGGAAAGACTAGGGTCTTGCGAACTTTCATGTTCCTAATATATTTTGATCTAGTGAAAAATCTGATTGCTGATCCCTTGGTCTGAGCTACAAGTTCCTGACCAGGGTTTGGATTTGTATAAGCTAGAAGTCTGCTAGATTCCACCTCTATCATCCAGCTATAAAGTTCTGTTGATTCAAAGTGGCAAAATTGTAGGCTCCCATTTGGTATGGGTTTCCTACCTTTGTTATTCTTCTAGCAGGGCTAGATGCAGGAAGTGAAACCCTTATAAGAGTTTAGGGTCTAAGCCATAGCACTGCTGCTGAGGCTGGCTTTTGAATAGCCTTCTTTCTTGATACATTGCCCAGAGCTTCCCTATCTGGGAAAAGCAGTATCACTGGTGTGTCTTGCAAGTCCCCTTCTTGCTCTACTCTGGATCTTTCATCCCAGATTAGGTAGTAGGCTACAAAGCTGCTATTTGGCACCTATCCCCATTCTAATAACCCTGGTATGAGTCTAGGACCTCCTTGTGTACCTGTGCACAGCCTATCTTCTAGTGCTGTGTGCTCTGCACTGTCTCCAGTGTTTGCAGACCTCTCTGTCTGCCTACTATGATTTAGGTCAGATGAAAGACTCACTGTACCTTTTTCTGGATTGCACCATCAGGATTTGGTCTGATGCATATGTATAGATCTGTTTGGAGGAGTTGTAGACAATAGCCCAGTCACATGGCTTCCTTCTATTTTGCCCTCTTGGCTCTGCGCTGAATTCAACTTCTATGACTTCAATCTCCACTTTATTACAGTTGTTAGATCTCACCGTTACCCAAAACTGCTATACCACCAAGATTTATTTATCTTTAATTTTTACTTTTTGATCATAATCTCTTGTCCTTCTATCTCTCCTTTTCTATCACTCCAAGGTATTAAAAGATAAAATATATTGATAACATAAAATACTATATATATGTATATATATGTCTCATTTTCCTCACACCCCCTCCAATATTTGTCATTTTCCTCTCCTGTCCTATTGGTCAATCTAATAGGTATGAGGTAGTACCCCAGAATTGTTTTGATTTGCATCTCTCCAATAGTGAATTAGAGCATTTTTTTTCCATATGACTATAGATAGCTTTGATTATTTCATCTGAAAACTGTTCATATCTTTGATCATTTATAAATTGGGGAATGACTTGTATTCAGAGATTTCAATTTTTCCCCACAGTTACTTGCTAACTGTATTTCCCTTCATTCTTTCCCCCCTAGCCTGAGTTTATTCTATTCTTTCTATCATGCTGTGTTTTGCTTCTGATTACTCCCTCACCCAATCTATCCTCTGTTCTATCATATACCCCCTTCTCTTATCCCCTTCCCCTCCTACTTTCCTGTAGTATAAGAAAGATTTCTATACCCAACAGGGTGTGTATGGTATTACCTCTTTGAGCCAATTCTGATGAGAGTAAGGTTCACTCACTCCACCTTCATCTCCCCCTTCTTCTTTTCTCTGTAAAAGCTTTTTCTTGAATCTTTTGCATGAGAGAATTTATCTCATTCTAACTCTCCCTTTCCCTTTCTCCCAGCACATTCCTCTCTCACCCCTTAATTTTTTTTAGATATCATCTCTTTATATTCAACCCACACTTGTGGCCTCTTTCTATATATGCTCCTTCCAATTGTCCTAATAACAAATTTCTAATGAGTTAAAAGTATCATATTCCCATGTAGGAATGTAGACAGTTTAACCTTATTAAGCCTCTTATGATTTCTCTTTCCTGCTTACCTTTTTATGCTTCTCTTGAGTCTTGTATTTGAAAATCAAATTTTCTATTCAGCTATGGTCTTTTCATTAAGAATGCCTGAAAGTCCTCTCTTTCATTGCATGCCCATTTTTCCCTGAAGGATTATACTCAGTTTTGCTGAGTAGGTGATTCTTGGTTGGAATCCCAGTCCCTTTGCACTCTGGAATATCATATTCCAAGCCCTCAGATCCTTTAAAGTAGAAGCTTCTAAAAACCTTGTGTTATTCTGACTGTGGCTCCATGATACTTGAATTGTTTCTTTCTTGTTGCTTGCAATATTTTCTCCTTGACCTGGAAGCTCTGGAATTTGGCTGTAATATTCCTGGGAGTTTTCGTTTTGGATCTCTTTCAGGAGGTGATCAGTGGATTCTTTCGATTTCTATTTTACCCTCTGGTTCTAAAATATCAGGGCAGTTTTCCTTGATAATTTCTTGAAAGATGATGTCTAGTCTCCTGGATATGTTTTTCAGGTGAGTTGTTTTTCCAAAGAGATATTTCACATTGTCTTCTATTTTTTCATTCTTTTGGTTTGATTGTTTCTTGATTTCTCATAAAGTCATTAGTTTCAATTTACTCAATTCTAATTTCTAAGGAATTATTTTCTTCAGAGAGCTTTTGTACTTCCTTTTCCATTTGGCCAATCCTACTTTTTAAGGAGTTTTTTCTTCAATGAATTTTTGTGCCTCCTTTTCCATTTGGCCAATTCGACATTTTAAGTTGTTTTCTTCAGTGAATTTTTGCATCTCCTTCACCAAGCTGTTGACTCTTTTTTCATGATTTTCTTGCACCATTCTCATTTCTCTTTCCAATTCTTCCTCTATCTTTATTTTTTTTAAATTTTATTTATTTTTATTTTTTTTGTGGGGCAGTGAGGGTTAAGTGACTTGGCCAGGGTCACACAGCTAGTCTCAAGTGTCTGAAGTCGAATTTGAACTCAGGTCCTCCTGAATCCAGGGCAGGTGCTTTATCTACTGCACCACCTCACTGCCCCCTTCTTCTATCTTTCCATGGTGTGAGACCAATTCATATTTTCCTTGGAGGCTTTGGATGTACGAGCTTTGACTTTGTTATCTTCTTCTGAGGGTGTGTTTTGATCTTCCTTTTCACTGTAGTAGCTTTCCATGGTCAGATTTTTTTTTTCTGTTGTTTGTTCATTTTTCCCAGACTATTTCTTTTCTTTTTTTTTTTTTTGCAGGGCAATGAGGGTTAAGTGACTTGCCCAGGGTCACACAGCTAGCTAGTGTCAAGTATCTGAGACCGGATTTGAACTCAGATCCTCCTGAATCCAGGGCCAGTGCTTTATCCACTGCACCACCTAGGTGTCCCCCAGACTATTTCTTGACTTTTAACTCTTTGTTAAAGTAGGACTCTACTAGCAAGGTAGAAGGCACACTGTCCCAAGATTCAGGGGTTTTGTGCAACTGTTTTCGGAGATACTTCTAGGGACTTGTAAGTTTCCAGTTCTTCCAAGGTAAGATCTAAGGAAAGGTGTTTACTACTCTTTTGACCCAGGCTCTGGTCTGTGAGAGACCATAAGCACTCCTTTCTTCTCTGGAACTATGTTGATGGCCCCTACTAAATTGTGGCCACTAGTGCTCATCTTCACATTAGGACGCCCCCCAGGACTACAACCTGGATCTGAATATGAGCAAAGTGACAGAGTCCTGCCTCAGTGCTAGCAAAGAGACCCCTGTAATCTACTTCTGACCAGTTGTTCACTCCCCCCCTTACCATCCGTGGACTGTGAGCCCCAGAAGCTCCCAAGATCTGCTCCTGGGTTTCCTAGGGCTGGGTCTGTGCTGTTGGATCTGTGCTAGACAGTGCCACACTCTAACCCTGGTACAATAGACTTTTCCTGCTGACCTTCTAAGTTGTCTTTGGCTGGAAAATTATTTCACCCTGTCCTTTTGTGGGTTCTGCTGCTCCAGGAATTATCTTATGGCATTATTTTAAAGTATTTGAAGAGGTTTTGGGGAGAACTTGAGGGAGTCACTGCCTTTTCTCCACCATCTTGTCTCCACCCCATTCTTTCTATTTTAAAGAATAATTTCTATGGCAGGTATTTGTACTTTCTTTTTCTTTTTTCTTTTCTTTTTTTGGCAGGGCAATGAGGGTTAAGTGACTTGCCCAGGGTCACACAGCTAGTAAGTGTCAAGTGTCTGAGAACAGATTTGAACCCAGGTCCTCCTGAATCCAGGGCTTGTACTTTATCCACTACACCACCTAACTGCCCTGGTTATTTGTTCTTTAAACAGTTGATAGAATTCACTTATAAACTCACCTAGACCAAGAGCTTTTACTTTGGCAATTGATTTATAGCTTGCTCAGCTTCTCTGGATAATATTGGGTTCTTTAAATTTATTATTTCCTGTTTTGTTGATCTACCCATTTTATATTTTTTATACTTCTCTTGCCCAGATAGGTAGCTCATAACACCCATGGCATCCTTTCCTTATATGTTTTTGTTTAAATAACCTCCACCTGTGGTTCCCCAATTGCAAGAAAAAACTGTTCAACTTATTCCTTTTCCCTCCCTTCCTTCCTCTTGAATATTTCTGCCTAATCATCCTTCATGAGATTATCTCATAGCTATTCTCTTTTTCCTTTCAATGACCTTTAGGAAAGGAAGGACTCCGTAGGTACCTTCTAGCAAGCAAACAGTGACTCATCACTTTTCATGCTAGAGAGGCTTATGTCATAGATCTAGAGCTAGAAGTTAACTTAAAAATTATATCCTCCCCCCCCAAAAAAAGAAAAAAAATATTATATCCTCTAACACCATTGTATAGATGAGGAAACTAGGACCCATAAGGCTAAGTGGCTTGATCAACATCACAAGATAATAAATGAGCAGAGATAGGATTTGAACCCATGTCTTTTGACTCCACTACTCTTTCCATTTCACCAAGCATGATTCAAACCTTGATATGTTACCTGCTTCCTGGCCCCTTGCAAGACTCCTTCTTCAATATTGAATTTCTGGAACTTGAGAAAACCATTTTTAGTTAATTAAATTTAGGGTTCTTCTCTGATAGCATCCTATGGAGTCTGACAATTTTCATTTTGCTTTATATTTCCAATACTTCTCATTCTGGTCTGGCTGGGCCTAGCTCGGTATAATCCCTTGATAATTTATACTCATTATTGGAATGAAATGAGAGGAAGTCTACTTAGCCATAGTTGAAGAAGGATGTTCAACAACAATATGCATTAAGGATACCCTTAGTTGATTTAGCTAGTTGTAGTTTCCCTACCTCTGGGTTGCCTCTGGTGGCCTGCTAGCCACCAGAGAAGGATTGGAGCCCCTCATGATTTTCATACTCAGCTGAATAGGGATTGATGTCACTAGCCTGAGTCTTTAGTCTTCAAGTCCAATTAAGTTCAGGATCTTTTAAGGAAAAACTAGGAATGGGGCATTAGAATATTGTTCCCAACACTCTTCCAAATAATTGTCTTATAGAACTTGTGGAAATGTGGTATTCAGATTCTCAAAATATCACTTTATTATTTCCTACTTTGTGTTTCTCTGCTACATTCACTGATAAAGAGATGGACTTTCTTCCCATTAAGGTTAACCCCTCCACCAGGTCTTTTTGCTTATTCCCTTCATTCTTCTCTGGAAGTTTACCCCCTTCATCATTCCCTTTTTTTCATCTACAGTCTCTCCTTTTCCAATGGCTCCTTTTCTGCTGTCTAAAAATGTGCTCCGGTCTTTCTCACCCTTAATCCTTCATTTGATCCTACATTCCCTCAATCTTATAAAATATATTTTCTCTTTTTTGGCAGCAAAGTTTGTCTATACTTTATTAACATGGTTACCTCACTTCCCACTCTTCAACTCCTTGCAATCTGACTTTCATTCCCACAACTTAACTAAGATCATTCTTTCTAACTCCCCAGGGTAACCAATAATCTCCCTCCTCCCATCTTTCATATACATTATGGGTTTTTCCTTTTTCTTATATTTATGTCATTTCTCAGTGACTCAGCTCCTGTAATCCTACTTATATAGATTTCCCCCCCCCATTTTCTTTTTCTCTATTTTAAAATTGTTTATGCCTCTTTTTGTTTACTTATTTCTTCAATTTCTGCTGTTTTTTTCTCTGAGGTATTCTTTGTGAGGATTTTTTTTACTTCTCATTCCTTTTGTTTTTGTTCTTTTCCTTTATTTGGTACATATATTACTGTTTTGGAGTGATGAAGGGAAGCTGGACTGAGACTTGACCACTCATTCAGTCACCTTGCCAGAAATCTCCTCACTTAAACCTTTGGGGTTTGAATTTTCTTAATTTTAAATTGAGAGAGTCGAAAAAAAATGATCACTAAGGAATTTCCAACTATAAATCCTTTGATTCTGTCAGCTTATTCTGTGCAGAACACTATGTACAATGATGTGATAGTTATAATGTTCAGATAAAAATGAGATTGCTGACTTAACGGAGCTTCTAATTTAGTAGGGGTATATGTTACAAACAGGCAATATGTACCATATTACATGATAAATACATCAAAAGATATACTATGAAAAGTTATGATATGAAATGAATGAATATATATATTAAGTACTTTTAAAACTTTATCATGTACCAGGCAATATGAAGTCCAAGGGGGAAGGGATATTACAATGGGATGAAGGAAGATTTCTTGAAGGAGGAAGAATCTGAGTTGAACTTTAAAGAATGGCAGGATTGTGTGTGTGTGTGTGTGTAGGATTTTAAAAAAATATATTTTACTGATATATTTTACTTTTATATTACCTAAATTTCCTCCTGTATTCTTCTCCCTTCCCCATCCCAGAGAGCTATCTCATTTAACAAATAATATATTTTAAAGGGAAAAAAAATTAGCAAAACTGACCTACACTGAAAAAACCCTGAAAATATTTGCAATGTTCCACACTAGTGAACATCCCACCTGTGCAAAGAAATAGAGAAGTGCCTCCTCATATTTTTTCTTTGGGACATACTTGATCTTTGTAACTTTACGATAATAATTTTTAATTTTTGTGGAAGTCCTTTCCATTAACATTGTTGTAGTCATTTTGTATATTGTTTTCTCGGCTCTGCTTATTTTCACTTTGTATCTGTTCAGTTAAGTCTTTCCATGCTTCTCTGTATTCATCATGTTCATCATTTCTTACAGAACAATAAAATTCCATTATATTAAAGTACCACAATTGCTGAACATCTACTTTGTTTCCAATTCTTTGTTGCCACAAAAAATATGGCTACAAATATTTTGGTGTATATGAGGACTTTCTATTTATCAGTGACTTCCTTGAGATATATGCCTAGTGGTAGAATCTCTGCTTCAAAGAATAAGGACATTTTAGTTACTATATTTACATATTTCCATATTGCTTTCCAAAATGTTTGTACTAATTCACAGCTCTACTAACAAATGCACTAGTGTATCTATGTTCCCAAAGCCTCTGCAACAGCGATTATTCCTATCTTTTTATGTTTGTCAATTTGCTGTGTACCAGTTTCATGTAATCAATATCATCTGTTTTATCTTTTGTAATTGCCTCTATCCCTTATTTTCTTAAGAATACATCTCAATTGGTAGGAATTTAACGGCTGAAGAGAATCAAGAAGAACATTCGAGGCACCGAGAATAGCATGAACAAAGTCATAGTATTGGGTAATTTTGGTGGGCAGAGAGCTGAGGCAGCTAGGTGGTACAGTGCATAGAGTGCTGGACAGGGAGTCAGAAGACCTGAGTTCAGATCCAGTCTCAGATACTTACTAGTCCATTACCCTTTGTCTGTCTCAGTTTCTTTAACTATAAAATAGGAATAATAATAGCACCTTCCTCATGGGGTTGTTGTAAGGATAAAATAAGAAGATATTTATAAAATGCTTAGCAGGGGACCTGGCCCATGGTAGGCACTAGTTGCTGTTCAGTTGTTTTTAGTTGTGTCTGACTCTTTGTTATCCCATCTTGGGGGTTCTTGGCAAAGATACTAGAGTGACTTACCATTGCTTTCTCTTGCTCATATTACAGATGAAGAGACAGGAAAACAGGGTTAAGTGATTTTTTCAGGGTCACATAGCTAGTAAATCACTGACACTAGATTTGAACTCAGGAAGATGAGTTTTGCTAACTCCAGGACCAGTGCTCTATCCACCCCCCTGCCTATAGAAAAAAAAATGCATATTTCATTCTTTCTATGTGATCAAACAAAATAACATATGTATACACACACACGTAAAGGTTGGCTCCAGTATTACCACTATTACATAGATTAGAAATTTTCATGAAATTAGGGTGATGCAGGTTTCTGTAGGGCTTTGAATGGGATTTGAACTTTATCCAATATTTCACCAAATGTGGATGGATGAGTAAAAAAAAAGTCTATTCAAGGCATATGGGACAGCATATGAAAAGACATAGGGATAGAAGAGAGTAGGGTAAGGATTTTTTACTAGAAAATTCTTCTTGGAATCAAGCAGTGAAGCTGGATATTGACATAAATTATTGAAGAGGGTATTACATGGTGGCAGGACAGGTAGGAAGGTAGTCAAGAATAGTCAGAACTACAGTTGTGTGACCTTGGCAAGTCACTTCCCTCTTGATTTCATTTTCTATAATGCTCAAAGGAAAGGGATGGACTAGGTGATTGCTGAAGCCATTTTCTGGCAGAAAAATATGAACATTTATAAAAAGTAATAGTAAAGAGTATTCTGCTGCATTTTTCACCTCTCTGCCAATGTGTTGCAGCTGCCTTCTTTGGCTAACACTAGTCCTGCCTAGGCCTTCCATTTTTTGTATGATGTGGGAGGTGGAATAGCTAATCTCTAAGGTATTCAGGAGATCCAATGTGTTCTGAACTATACTGTTTTAATAAAATCCCAGATATCTGAAAAATTTAATTTTAGTGAAATGTCAGCTTCTTTTCTTACCAAACCTTTTATTAGAGTATAATTGCCTGATTTGTTTCATCACCTCTCCTTTTCCCAGTCCACTTTATTGTGGAGGTGTTAATGAATAGTAAGACAACCAGAAGTGGGCCATCATCAGAGAAATCATACACAAGCTACTTCCTAAGAAATTTTTTTAGAACTATATATTAAAAATCAGTATTTCCTGCTGTACTGTAGACATTAATTGTAGCCAGCAAATAAAATAAAATCCTCCTTGATTGAATTTGTTCTTTCTGAATCTGACTTCAAAACTTCACATACAAAGAAAATGTTTCATCATGGGAAGTCAGTCACTCAAGCATTAATTTACAGAGAAAAGCAAAAACAGTCCCTGCATTCAATGAACTTACATTTTAATGGGAGAGATAACATGTAAATAATTAGGTCATACAAGATATATACAGAATAGATAGAAGGTAATCACACAGGGGAAGGCATTCATGGTTGGAATATGGGGAAAAGCCTCCTGTAGAAGATGGAACATGAAGTCTTGAAGGAATAAAGGGAAAACAAGTGGCTAGGGTGAGGATGAATAGCACTTAAGGCCCCAGGAAGCAGCCAAAAGGCATACAGATAGGAGATGAGTGTTATGTTGGAAGAACAGCAAATAGACCGATGTAGCATGATCATAATATGTATGGATATGGCAGGAAGGTAGGAAGGGGCTAAATTAGGAAGAACTTTGAATGCCAAACATAGGACTTTATGTTTGATCCTAAGGACTACAGGGAGCCACTGAAGCTCATTGAGCAGGGGAGTGACATACCTAGACGTCATATTTATTTTGTATCTATTCTTTATATGCTTAGTCATTTGCATGTTATGTAACTGATAAAATATAAGCTCCTTGAAGGCATGTACTGTTTCCTTTCTGTCTATCTCCAGTCTCTAACACATACTAGGCTCTTAATAAATTCTTGATTGATTGATTGGGCTCTACTCTCTTCCACAGTGGAAGAAATTCCCACCATTATGAGTTACAAAATATTATGAAGGATCACAGGCATCATTTCCTTTGATCCTGATAGCAGCAGCATCAAGTAGGTTATGAAAGGATGATTATCTCCAAGGAAACTAAAGTTTAAAGTAACTTGTCCACAGTCACATATTTAATGTTGGGACCTTCTGACTCCAAATCTTGTTTTCTTTCCACTTACCCACATCACCGCTCCTTCTACTATATCATATCTCACAAAGTTCCTTAAGAGATCAAAAAAGAAAGTGCTTGGTAACCATAGAGTTCCATGTAAATGTCAGCCATGACATTGGCACAAGTAACTACTATATGAGGAAAATCTCTCTACTAATGTAGGTCAATAATTTCTCTTCATCTTCTCTTCTTAGGGATTTTCCTAGAGGACCAAGCACTTAGATGACTTGCCCAGGGGTACACATAGAATATATATCAAAGTGTGGACTTGAACTCATGTCCTCTTAGTTTTAATGTTGATTCTTGTAGCCACTACTACATGATGTCTTTCTCTGAAAATTATTAAGATGGAAAACTGTATATACTTTTTGGGGGGTGGGGCAATGAGGGTTAAGTGACTTGCCCAGGGTCATACAGCTAGTAAGTATCAAGTATCTGAGGCTGGATTTGAACTCATTTCCTCCTGAATCCAGGGCTGGTGCTTTATCCACTGCACCACCTAGCTGCTCCTGTATATACTTTTTTGTGTGTGTATGAGGCAATGGGGGTCAAGTGACTTGCCCAGGGTCACACAGCTAGCAAATGTCAAGTGTCTGAGGCCCGATTTGAACCTGTATATACTTTTAATCTCCTAAAACAAATTTCTTGCATGTAAAATGTTTATCTCTTTTCAGATTGGCATCTGTGATGTCATTTTGAAATAACAGAATTTTATTTTGGTTGGGGAATATTTCTTTGAATTTCCATCTATAACATCAATCTACACAGTTAATCTAAGAAGTTTTTTTTAAGTTCTTGCATAAATCTAGACTTTCATTTTTAAAAAGCCAAGTGATCTCATATAACATTTCTTTTGCTCTTGCTAGTTTCTTGTCAGAATTAGATTGATCTTATCTTTGCTTCTTGCCTAGATTTACAGAAAAACTGGTTTACAGTAAAAATTTCTTTTAGGAAATCTGCTAAAAGATGATGATCTAATAAGAAATTTCCTAAAATTTTATTTTCACTCATAAGGAGGACATTTTTGTTTCTTGGTATTACAATTTTCTAAGGGCTTATGCATAAGCTCCTACACTAAGGTCCTTCTGAAGGTTAGGTCATTGAAGTTCTAGAAATGGTAGGTCTTTGAAGCGTAGAACATCAAAAATGAAGGGACCTTAGAGATCATATAATCCAAACACTTTGCTCTACAGAAGACTAAAGCAAGGCTCTGAGAAAAGACTTGCCCAAGATCACATGGTCAGTAGGAGGCAGAGTTAGCATTACTGTATGTACTGAAAAGCACATAGTTCTCTTTCCTATTGTGTAATTTGAAATTCTAAATGTGGGTTCTAATCTGTCCCCCCAGTTTGGGGGGAAACTGACTAAAATCACTGATAAATGAATTTAGGTTTTTTGAGGGTTTATTGAAAAGGTTTGAAAGGGTTTATTTAAAAGAAAGAGAAAGATTGAGAACAGAGTTCCTATAACCTGGTGATCCTAAACTTCTCTAGCTTCCACTTCTGAAGTCCTCTGCTACCATGCAGATATCTCGCAGCCAAAGAGGCTGAGCTCTCTCGACAGCCTCCGCTTCCTCCTTCCTTTTCCCCTCCCAGAAATGGGAGGTTCTTCAAGCTGATTGGTTCACTGGGCCCAAAGGTGGTCAAAGTTCAAAGTTGTTAGCTTCTGAGAACAATTACTTTCTTAAGTACCAGCCAGATGTGCTTACAATCTAGTAAGTGGTCAACAAGTCAGTCGCCTTATCTAATTCAATCAGTTTAAATCTCCAGGTGGGTCCCTGAGTATGTGCTAAATCCATTATCTTAACACACTATATACCAAGCTGCCTCCTGTGTGTTTATTGGTACAGGGCCAATCAGAAACAGCATCAGGAAACTGGGTGCAGAAATGCATTAAATTGGACTCAAAGTGAGTAGCATTTTGTTTTGCTTGTGGCAGTTCTTGCAACATTGACAGAGGTACAGATCTTAAATACAAAACAATATGACAAACATGTACAAATGCTACTCTGTTAAAGGCACTATGGTAAATGATAGGAACACAAAGACAAAATTAGATATAGACTCTGCCCTCAAAAGACTTGCAGTTTAATAGGGTCAGGGTGATAAGATATACACACATAACTAGCAAACAAAACAATGTGATAGGTACAGAGGAGAGGTCTAGACAAAGAGCTATTCATTCATTCACTCAATAACCATTTACCAAGCTCCTACTCTATGCCAGGCACTACCTTAGACACTTGGGATACAAAGCCAAAAACCAACCAACCACTGACCTCAAGGAGCATTCGCAGGGGTGGGAATGGGGCTGTGTACAGTCTGAGGTAGTGTGATATGATTAGTTTCAAAACCCAACACTGAAGCCTACTACCAATGTAACCTGGGGCAAGATTAATCAATATTTGTTGACTTGACTTTGATTTAAACTCCCTGAGCCTCAGTTTCCTCATTTGTAAAACTGAAATAGTTAGATGATATGGCCTTTAGGATCCTTTCCAGTTCTAGATCTATGATCCTATGATATAAATACAGATTATATACAAAATTATTTCTAGGTATAAACACTAGGAATTGGAGGAATCGAGGCAGAGCTTGTATAGAAAGAAGGTGGCTCTTGTGCCAAGCTTTGAGGCAGAGATGACTGTAACCTCAGGGAGACATTAATGCACTCTTGATGAAGTTGTAAACTGATTCAAACATTCTGTAGAGCAATTTGGAACTATGGCCAAAGGGCTATAAAATCATGAATACTCATCGACCTAGTAATACCACTACTAGGTCAGTATCCAAAAAGAAATAAAAACAACAACAACAACAAAAAGTTGAATTTGAAATTGAGGAGATGTTCATCAATTGGGGAATGGCTGAACAAATTGTGGGATAAGATTATGATGGAACAGTATTGTGCTATAAGAAATGATGAGTAGGATGCTATCAGAAAAACCTGAAAAAACTTACATGAGCTGATGCAAAGTGAAATGTACTGTATACAAAATAATAGCAATATTGTAAGATGATCTGTTGCAAATGACTTAGCTATTTTCAGCAATGCAATGATCCAAGACAACTCTGAAGGACTTATGAAAAATGCAATCCATCTCCAGAGAAAAAACTGATGGTGTCTGAATACAGATTGAAGCATAATGTCTTTTCTTTTTCTTTTTTTCTTTCTTTTTTTTTTTTTGAAGGACAATGAGGATTAAGTGACTTGCCCAGGGTCACACAGCTAGTGTCAGTGTCTGAGACTAGATTTGAACTCAGGTCCTCCTGAATTCAGGGCCACCTAGCTGCCCCTAGTTTCTTTTTCTTAAGTTTTTTTTTGTCTGATTTCTTTCACAACCTGACTAATATGGAAATGTTTTACATGACTACACATGTACAACTTATATTGAATTGCTTATATTCTTAAGGGGGTGGGGAGGCAGGGAGGAAGAGAATTTGGAATACAAAGTTTTAAAAAATGACATTAAAATTGTTTTTACCTGTAATTTGGGAAAAAATACTAAATATATGAAAAAAAAAAGACTACAGATCTTTCCCCCCCACACCACCAAATCTTCATGTTGGCAAGAACACATAAGCTGGCCCTTGAAGCAAGAGAAATAACTCAATAGAGGGACTGAGGTGAGTGAAAATTCATTCCAGGAATGGAGTAGTTGCCAAACAGAGTTTGAGCAAGGACACTGAGATGGAAAACAGACCAACCCCATCATTCAACTGAAACTGCTCTCTCCAAAGTTACCAATTCTTTATTTTTTTCTTTTTCTTTCTTTCTTTCTTTCTTTCTTTCTTTCTTTCTTTCTTTCTTTCTTTCTTTCTTTCTTTCTTTCTTTTTCTTTCTTTTTCTTTCTTTCTTTCTTTCTTTCTTCCTTCCTTCCTTCCTTCCTTCCTTCCTTCCTTCCTTCCTTCCTTCCTTCCTTCCTTCCTTCCTTCCTTCCTTCCTCTCTTCCTCAAGTCTCTCCCTACTCCAATCCAGCCTCCAGTCAGTCACCAAGATAATTTTTCTAAACAGAGTGGGGAAAGGAGGACACTAGGACCTGGAGTCAGGAAGACCTGAGTTCAGATCCAGCCTCAGACACTTACTAGCTCTATGATTAAGCCAAGAAGGCTTTAGGCAGAAGATGATGCTTGAGCTATCTTGTAGGACACTAGGGATTCAATGAGGCAGAGGTGAGGAGGGAGTAGGGGAACTTCATTAGCCCCTAAGAATATGGGATGGTCATGCAAAGGCATAGAGATGGGAGATGGAGTATCATGTGTTTGGATAAGCAATTGGGGCTCAATTTGAATGCCAACCAAAGGAGTTTATAATTTATCTAATAGGAAGGCAAGGCTATTTGTCAATAGGGGAATGACAAACTTAAGCTTGGAGAAAATTGCTTAGATAGTTGTGTGGAGGATGGATTGGAGTGGAGAGAAGCTTGCGGTAGGGAGAACAGAGAAAAGGCTATTGGCTTCACTTAGTTGAGAAGTGATGTCTAGTGATGAGGGCCTGAAACAGGTTGGTACAGTGACTGAGTGAGTAGAGAGGAGTGGAGGTAAGTGAAAGATGAGCAGATAGAAGGGACAAGATTTGACAAATGACTGGATATATGGGTAAGTAATAGTGGGGAGTAATGGATGACACAAAGGTTGCAAACTTAGTTAACTTGAAAAAATAGTGTTACCTTGAGGGTAACACTTTGGGGAAATTTGGAAGAAGAATGGATTTTGGGTAAAAGGTAATTAGTTCTGTTTTGTAAATGTTGATTTTGAGATGTATATAGGAATTCCAATTCATAAGGTCCAATAAATAATTGGTGATGCAAAACTAGGACTAGATATACAGATCTGGAAGTTATCTACACAGAGATGATAATTAAACTGATTGATGGGAGCTGATAAAGTCACCATATGAAAGAGTGTAGACAGAGAAAAGGGTCCAGGGACAGAGCCTTGGGGTATAACCACAGAGAGTGTGTGGTGTGGTGTAGTGTGTGTGTGTGTGTGTGTGTGTGTGTGTGTGTGTGTATGCACATGCGCGCACGTGTAGTGTTATAAATGTTAAACTATCAAAGGAGCCTGAGAAGGATCAGTTAGGTAGTAGGAGCACCAGGAGAGAGTAACATCATAAATTCCTAGAGAAGAGAGAATAACCAGAAGAAAAGGGTGGTCAGCAGTGTCAAATGCTGCAGAGAACTCAAGAGAGATGAACACTGAGCAAAGGTCAACAGATTTAGCAATTAGGAGATTATTGGTAACTTTAGAGAAAGCAATTTCAGTTGAGTGATGAGAATAGAAGCCATACTACAAAGGGATAAGTGAATGAGAGGGTAGGTTGTGGGGGATGGGGAAGAAAGATAGTACATAACTTTTTCTAGCAGTTTGCATCTGAAAAGGATAAAATGATAACTTGAAGCTATGGTAGGGTCTAATGAGGGCTTTTTTTTTTTTTAAAGCATTGTAAAGACCTGGGTTTGTTTGCAGTATTTAGGGAGAGATTGAAGATTAGAGAGATGTTGGGGAATGTTTTGCTTAAGACAACAAAGGCAAATGAAATCAATGTTCATATAGAAGGATTGACCTTGTTGAGGAGAATGGGTAGAATAGGGAATGATGTCAAGGAATTTTGAGGTGAAGAGAAAGGAAAAGGAGGAAACAAAGGCAAACAGTCTACATTCTCAGCAAAGTATGAGATGAAATCTTTGCTTGTGAGAATAGATTTAAAGGAGAGGTGAGGGAGGGTTGAGTAAAGAAAAGAAAATTTGTAAGGATTAGATTAAAAGATTAATTAGGGAGAAGTAAGAATATCTTGTTGCATTGAGATACCTGTTTATAGGAGATAACATAAATTCATAGTAGACTCCATCAGCCTGGTTATGTGATTTCCTCTAGCTCTGTTTAATAGTACATGATAGCAGTGGAGAAGGATAATATCAGATCTTAATCATGTCTATAACCTAGCTGATTATCTTGGAGAATTCCCTTGGCTCAAGGTAGTCAAGTAACTTGCCCATGGTTATGAAGTTATGAACTTGGCAGGGATTTGGATTCAAGTTTCTCTGCCTTCAATTTCAGCACTCTATTCACTATATCATGCTGCCTCTCTAAATCCATATAATCACTTTCTAATAGGGCTATATTGTTATTATTCCTGTTTTGTAAATTAGGAAACTGAGGCTAACAGAATTTAAGAAACATGTTTGAGGTTACATGATCAGGAAAGACCCGATCCAGAACTTGAACCAGGTCTAAAACTCTTCCCATTATACCGTGGTATAATGCACTTACACTTCCCAAAATAAATATAAGTACAACCCACATTCAATAAACACAAACTGCCTTATAATTATTTTAGTAAAAATATACAGGGGCAGCTAGGTGGTACAGTGCCAGCCCTGGATTCAGGAGGATGTGAGTTCAAATCCAGCCTTAGACACTTGACACTTACTAGCTGTGTGACCCTAGGTAAGTCACTTAACCCTCATTGCCCTGCCCCCCCATACACACACACACACACACACACACACACACACATACACACACACAAATAGATACCACCAATAGGAATTTACAAAGGATTGCTAAAGATGATTAAGTCCTGGGTAAAAAATAATTGAAGATCTTAAGGCGTACAGATAATATTTCCATAGCTAATACCAATTACAGGGAGGTATAAAAGTCGTTCACAGGTAGATTACAAAAGTGAACAGTTGGTTAAGAAAATGGTGTCTGATTTGCCTTTCTGGACTGTGACTTAAAATATAGGAATGCAGGTTAATGGTTGGTTTCATTTATATACATATATTTATATATACATATATATACACACACACACATACATATACATACTTATATACATATGTATATACACACATATATAGTGTTAAATATATTATGACATAAAATATAAATATATTTAAAATATGTAAAATCCACCCCTGAAACCTACCATAGTATAATGCACTCCAATCCATTAATCAATAAACATTTATTAAGTGCCTACTATCCAACAGGCACTGTGCTAAACATAGGGCTTACAAAAAGAAGCAAAAGATAGTCCCTGACCTCAAAAAGCTTACAATCTATAAATGACTGTTGAATGACTGTTGAATTTAATTTAAACTAAAAATATAGGGGAAGAGAGAATACTATCCATCTGTATCTGCTAATCCAGTGGCAAGTTACAGTAGTCTCAAGTAAAGCATGGAAAGAAATATATCAGTAGAGAAGATCCGTAATACTTAGGAGACAATATGCAAGAAAGGAATCATCAATAAAATCCATGGCATGACTAGACAAAAATGTTCAAATTATTGTAAGAGTAAAAAAAAAGGTCAACTAGAGACCCTAATCTCTAGATCAGTTAGGATCCTGAGTCCCTTTCAGGGAGTCACATGCTCAAAACTAGATTCATTATAATAATAAGATATTTTACTTTCTAATATAGTAAATATAGATAGAGAAAGCTCTTGAGGGCAAATTTAATAATTTCTGAGTATAAAGTTTATATATACATATATGCATACACATGTGAGGGAATCCAGGAATCAAACAATGAAAGCACAATGGAGAACATTTGGATATGGGACAATGAAGGGAGAAACTGTGTTGTAATGGTATAGATACTATAGACCACTTAGGAGTTGATAAGTTGGGGAAATATCACGAACCTGGCACAGAGTTATACTATAATAGTGATGATGGACATCTGGTAGAACCTTCTCTTTACCAAAGAGAAAGCAGCTGATGAATTCTTGACTTTCCTCTGTTATAATTTAATTCTTTTGAATGTGGAAGAGAAAATAAGGAGAAATGTTCTTTTGAACTTGGTTCTAATTGACAGGAAGAAACTAGTTACTGAAGTATAATTGGCTGAAGTTACCACCCCATTACAGAATTTGTGATAGAAAAAGGGGGGGGGCAGCTAGGTGGCGCAGTGGATAAAGCACTGGCCTAGGATTCAGGAGGACCTGAGTTCAAATCCAGCCTCAGACACTTGACACTTAACTAGCTGTGTGACCCTGGGCAAGTCACTTAACCCTCATTGCCCTGCCAAAAAAAAAAAAAAAAAAACTTGCAGAAAAAGAAGGAAAAGCTGAATATAGTCTAACCATCCCAGAGAGGAGGACAATGGTTAGGATCCTATGGCCTAAAATGCTACAGGGGAAATTAGCTCAAACAGAATGGGAAGCTCTCAAGAAAGAAATTCTTACAAGACAAAGACAATTTTGATGAGGAATAAAAACGGAAGTTTCCTAAAGAGACCTGGTAAATGTATAGAAAATTTAAAATCCAAATTGAATTTTTTTCAGTATGGGATGGGAGCAATAGAAGGTAAGTAAAGAGGAATATAAAATAATGTCATAAAAATATTCCATAAGGATAGAGTCCTGTGTTAACATAAGAATAAGCTGAATGTCAATGAATGAGGTGGACACAATTAGGACTTTAAAAGGAAAAAGCTATAACTGGGAAAGGGGAAGATTGAAAAAAAGAATAGAATTCCTTCTGATGGTGAATGGGACAAAGATAACAAGAATCTACTTTTGTTATCTTTTTCAATCTCCATTGCTTAGAGTCCTAGAAGACAAGGATAGGTTTTTTAGAACCTACCTCCCAGGAATTATTGAGAGGATTAAATGAGATAATATTTTAAAAGCACTCGGTAAAACTTAAGTCTCTCTATAAAAGCTAGTTGGTAGTAGTAACAGCAATAGTATTTATCTTTTTATTCCTCCCATTATAGTATAGACACAGAACTTTGAACCCAGTAGGTGCTTAAAAACATTTTGAATTTAGAGTTGGAAGAACCAAGTTTGCATCATAGGATATGAGAATTCTATAGGATTAAGACCAATCCCTCATTTTACAGATGAAGAAGGAGATCCAGAAGGGATAAATGATGTGCCCAAATTCTAACCTCAACCCATTCACTTACAGCATATTACCTGACCTATTTATTGAAGGAAAAGGAGGCAATAGGATGTGGCTGCCTCAACCAACCACCTTTCATTAAATCAGAACCACTACCTTCTTTTCCCTTCTTTCCTCTGGTTAAAAAAGAATTATTCTACTTTGTGCCTCTTCCAGGACCTTACTCCAACATCCATCCCTTCTTTCTCATACATCTTCAATTTCTCCCATCTCACTAATTTTTTCCTATTTTCCTGCAAACATTCCTTGTCCATAAAAAAGCCTTACCTTGACCCTTCTCTTCCCATGCAGCTACTGACCCATTTCTCTCTTACTTTTCATTAATACATTTCTTGAAATAGTTTATCCAATGCTTTCACTTTCTCTCTACCTACTCTCTGTTTTACCCTTTGTTCTCTGTCTTCCACTCTAACCATTCTCATGAAATTACTTTCTTGGTGGTCACCAATTACCTCCTAATTGCAAAATCTAATGGCTTTTTTCCTTTCTATAGCTTTTGGTATTCTTCACTTTTCTTTTTCTATATATTCTTTCCTCTCAGCTTCAGAGACACCACACTCACTTCATTCTTTATTTATCTAACTACTTATTCTCCTTCCCTGATTCATAATTCCCCTCCCATCCTATAAATGTAGATGCCCACAAAGTTCTGTTTTTATCTTTCTTTTCTCTACACTCTTTCCTTCAGTGCTCTCATTCATTTCCTTGGCTTTAATTACTAATTCTATGCAGATTATACCCAAATCTATATAGCTAATTTCAGTCTCTTTTGAGCTCTAGTCTCACATCTCCCTCTCCCCAAAATCCAGCCCTCTTTCCAACTTCCTTATTTTTCCCTGATGGGATTGCCATCATCAGAGTTCATTCTCTTCTCCACTCATAGTTAGTCCATTAAATTCAGGTCCTCCTCATCTTTTCCCTAATCTGTTGCCTGCTAACAGGTCTTCCTGATTCTAACCTCTTCTCTTTCTAATCTAGCTTTCACATAGTTGCCAAAATAACTATCTTAAAACACAACTGACCAGGTAATTCTCTTGTTAAAAAATCTCTAGTGATTTTCTTTTATTGGATAAAATATAAACATTTTTGCCTGGCATTTAAAGAACCTTACTGGTTGATTCTCCCCTACCTTTCCAGTCATATTTTATGTTAGTCTCCTTCATAATTCTATGTTAAAGCTGTAGAGAATACTCTGGCCTCACACACCCAAAGCAAGACTAGATACATCTCCCACTAAGGGCTCTAGGATTACCTTTGTAGGATTTGAAGTATCTCTCTATGAGGCTATTTGTTAGCCACCCTTTCAGGGTGTTTCCCTACTCTTAACCAGTGATTAGTACCCTATTTTCATTTAACTATTTAAAATCAATTGGATTTTACAAAGACATACTTGCTTCACATTGGAAGAACAGAAGTGCCAACATCTCTTCTTAATAACAGGAGAACAAAATTTTCCCGCTTACCTAGTCAATTCCTGAGAATAGGCTCAGACTTATAGCAATTTCAATCTAGCATCAATCTTGTCAAGTTCCCATTCAAATGAGTATTGCTGCTGCCTAAATCCCTGTCTCAGTTACTTATGGGCTGGGTCTTAAAAGTTGTTCCTTAGCTCAGAGCCTCAGTGCTGGATTGTCTGTAAAAGTTGGCATAAACTCCACTGTGGCTTGCTCCCTTGTTCTCCCAAAGCTCATAAGAGCATCTTCAGTTTTCTTTACTTTCATCTAAAGAGCAAATGCTGAAGCAAAGAGCTGTGGCTTGTATTCAGACCATATGTTGGTCTTGGAAAGGGAGGGCCCAAAGCCTTTACACCTACCACATTGTCTCTCACTGAAATACTGCCATGCTAGAAGAAGTCAGACCAAAACAAAATAAAACAAAACAAAAACAAAAACAAAATACACACACACACACACACACACACACACACACACACACACACCAAAACCCAGTTTTGGTGGACTAGTGCTTTTTAAATGCATCTCAATTCTGGCTACATAAGTAATAAGAATCTCCTCTTCATCATGTATTCAGCAAACCAGAATCAGTTACAGAATGTCTTGTCATTTTCGAAATCTCTCCAACATTTGGAGAATGCCAAGACATTCCATATTGAACTAATTGAGCACTCTGCATATGCTGAGCTCATTGGTTAGTCTCCTGTCACACTTTCCATGCATTCATAACTCAGGATAAGAATACCAGCCCCTTAATACATGACCAAACTAGAAAACCTGCCATTATCAGTTATCATCATTTCAGTCATTTTTTTTTCAGTAGTTTCTGACTCATTGTGACCCCATTTAAGGTTTTCTTGGCAAAAACACCGGAGTGATTTGCCATTTTCTTCTCCAGCTCATTTTACACATGGGGAAACTGAGGCAAATAGGGTGAATTGACTTGCTCAGGGTCACCAGCTAGTAAGTATCCAAAACTGGATTTGAAAGCAGGAAGATGAATCTTCCTGACTTTTAGCCCAGCGGGGCTCTATTTACTGTACCACCTACCTGCCCAGATATCATCACACATTTTCCCATTTTCTTTACATAGGCCATCTCCCAAGTTTGGAGTGAACCTTTTCATTTATGTCTGTTAAAATAACTTTTCTTCAAAAGTCTACCTTAGGGGCAGCTAGGTGGCGCAGTGGATAGAGCACCGGCCCTGGAGTCAGGAGTACCTGAGTTCAAATCCGGCCTCAGACATTTAACACTTACTAGCTGTGTGACCCTGGGCAAGTCACTTAACCCCAATTGCCTCACTAAAAAAAAAAAATAAATAAAAAGTCTACCTTAGTGGGAAAGAATTGGAAACTGAGGGAATGCCCATTAACTGGGGAATGGCTAAACAAGTTGGGGTATATGATTGTAATTGAATACTATTGTGCTATAAGAAATGATGAGCAGGATACTCTCAAAAAAACCTGGAAAGACTTACATGAACTGATGCAAAATGAAGTAAGCAGAACCAGGAGAACATTGTACACAGTAAGAGCAATATTGTATGATAATCAGCTGTGAATGACTTAGCTATTCTTAGCAATACAGTGATCTAATACAATTCTGAAAGACTTATGATGAAAAATGCTATCCACCTCCGGAGAAAGAACTAATAGAGACTGCATGCAAATTTAAGCATATATTTTTAAAACTTCCTTTGTTCTTGGGTTTTTTGTGTTTTCTCTCATAACACGACTAATATGGAAATGTTTTGTATGACTGCACATGTATAACTGATGTCAAATTGCCTTTTCAATGAGGAGAGAAAGGGAGGAAAAGAGGGATAGAATTTGGAGCTCAAATTTTAAAAAATGAATATTAAAAATTTTTATATGTAATTGGGAAATATATTTTTATTTATTATTATTTTTTTAGTGAGGCAATTGGGGTTAAGTGACTTGCCCAGGGTCACACAGCTAGTAAGTGTTAAGTGTCTGAGGCTGGATTTGAACTCAGGTCCTCCTGAATCCAGGGCCAGTGCTCTATCCACTGCGCCACCTAGCTGCCCTGGGAAATATATTTTTAAAAGCCTACTGTAGCTTCTACTCTTCTGATCCCTTCAGATGGAAGTCCTCTCTTCTCAAATTTTCTTACAGAACTTTGGATCTCTCCTTTGTTGCTTTTGCCTTCTACTTGTATTTCTGCCATCATATCCCCCACCTCCAACTCAAGTAGAATATAAGGGCCTTAAGGAGAAAAAAAAGTTCTATTTTTCATTTTTGTATTTCTAATACTGTCCTTGTACATATTAATTGCTTAACAAAGGTTAATTCTTGTATCTCCATTTTCTCCTTGTCTCTTCTACCTCTCTCTGTCTTTCTCTTTCAATTTATTCATTCAACAAATATTTATTGCCTAATAGGAGCAAGGCACTATGCCAGGTGCTGTAGAGAATACAAAAAGGAATGTGAGATGTAACTAAAAAAGACTGACTTAAAAAAATGACAACCAGAATTTATACATCCAAATGATTGTTGTCCTTTAAAAGTCACCTTGGAAAGCTCTAGACTTATTCTAATTATTCTGTCACAGGTTAAAACATTTTTGGAACTCTTCTTTTGAAAATGCCTTGAGATGTAGTTTATGAGCTATACAAAAAGTTATCCTGAGGATTTTATAGATACATTTTGTTTTTGAATGAAAAACAGTACTTTTAAGCTTGCTGACCCTCTCCCCCATCTTATTCACCAGAGTAGGCCTGGAATGACTTTTTAAATGTTTGTGAAAATGAAATTCATCCTCAAAGGATGAAGATGTGACATTACTGAGGATATCCAAAAGAATGACCTCAGAAGACACTTCTAAAAGAAGCTTCACACATATTTTAATCAACAGTGTTATTGTGTAGATGAATACATAGCACTCCTAATATGATTTTGAAGGACATCACTAACTTATATATATACTCACTTTTAAAAGTAATATCACTTTAGTCTTAACTCTTAACACATGATCCTTGCCCTAAAATCATATAACTTTAAGCACATCTTATACAACACATGATGCTTACTCTCAATGGGCTTCCACTTTAGTTTGGGAGACAATAATAATCATAATGCTATATAGTGCTTTGCAGTTTGGAGAGTATTTTATTTGTTTATTTATTTTGTGGGGCAATGGGGGTTAAGTGACTTGCCCAGGGTCACACAGCTAGTAAATGTCAAGTGTCTGAGGCCGGATTTGAACTCAGGAACTCCTGAATCCAGGGCCAGAGCTTTATCCACTTTGCCACCTAGCTGCCCCTGCAGTTTGCACAGTCTTTAACTCATATTTAGAGTATGATAGTAATTCTATGAGGCAAGTTAAAAAATGTTTTGACCAGTAACACTTTCACAAAAATTTGTACATTTTGCATATATGCCTCTTTTTTAGATAGAAAACTCCAAGAAAAAGAGGAAAATGACTAAATAATTTTAAAATTTTTGTTTTCTCCCACCCCAAATAACTCAGAATCTTATACATAGAGTGAGTTTAATAAATATTTGTTGAATTAAATTGAATTTTGAAAAGTAGATAATGCCAGCATTATTGTTCCTATTTTATGGATGTGAATACTGAACCTCAGAGAGGGAAAATGACTTGCCTGTAGCCACACAGCTCCTGTGGCAAAGCCACAAATTAAATTCAGGTTTTCTGACTCCTAGCTGAATACTCTTTTTATTACTGGAAGCTGCCTCTTATATATGAAACAATAACAAACAATTTAAGAAAGTATTTAATTAAGTACTAATGTCATTGCCCATACATGTTGTTATAGAGACTAAGTGATGGAGAAATTAAAATCAATGTGTGTGATATAACACAATATGACCTAATCTGTAAAATGGGAAGGCAAGGTGGACTTGATCCCCTTATGATGTCTTTCAGCTCTAGGCTGAAGATCCTATGACTAGAATTAGACCTTGAATGATGGGTGGGATTTGTATATCACTATTCTTTTTCTCTTACCTTCCTAACTTTTCCAGTTCTTAAATGCTTTTCTCAATTTTAAAGGTGTTAGGAAATCCTTCTGCTGATCTCTCTATTATTCACAATCTAGGTTCCTTTCCCTACACATTGGTTAATAGAAAGCAGATGAATAAAGGAGAGACAGTTCTCAGTGGAGTGGTATGAAAAGAGAAGGCAGCCTTCCTTTCAAGTACCTCAGAGACTAAACCAAGACTTATTTCTTTAGATTTTTTTTTTTTAACAACAACAACAAAGAAAAGATTTGGATCGGGGTATGGCACGATCACTGTCTTCAAGGATCTGAAGGTACTATTATATTAAGAGCTATTATATTAAGGAAGGATTAAATTTGTGCTTGGTATTGGAGGCAAGTAATGGGTAGAGAGACAATTCAATTGGTTAAAGTAAAGACTTCCTAAAAGTAAAAGAGGTTGAAAAGTGGTTGGGCAGCTTGGGGAGATAATAAGTTACCTGACTCTGGAGGCCTTGATTTGGAGGCTGGAATGACCACATTAATGGGAAATGGAAGGAATGTTCCCAAGTCAAATATGGATTAAGTTGGTTATTACTGAATTCAGTCATCAGGAAGCATTTTATTAAGTGCCCACTGTGTGCTAGGCCCAGTGCCTAGCACAGGAATACAAAGAAAGGTAAAAAGACAGTCCCTATCATCAAGGAGGTCACAGTCTAATGGGGGAGACAACATGCAAACAACTATGTATAAACAAATTGTGGACTGGATAAACTGGAAATAATGTTGAACAGAGGGAAGGCTCTAGAATTAAGAGGAATTGGAAAAGGCTTCTGTACCAAAGTCCCTTCCAGCTCTAAGATTCTATTATTCTGACTCTTGGGAGTAATATATCACCTACCTGAAAATGGTAGTTTTTTTGTTCTTAGCTTTTCTTTTTCTCTATTCTATCATGAGCAATTTATATAATAGTGTGGTTGGTGTTAATCAGTTACTTCGGTAGCATATAAGATAAACTATTTCATCAGGGTGGATTTTATCCTTACCAATTCAAATTGCAACTCTGCCATTGTTTAATGAATACTTATGTGAATTGCTACAATCAAAGAATTTGTTACTTGATGGCTAGTTGTCTCTGGTTATGAGCCTTTTTGCTGTTGTCTGGGCTCTTTGAACAATATCCACACAACCAACAACAATCCAGTCTGTTCTTGAAGACTCTGGTTTTGTACTACCTACCAGAGTTTGTGTTCTACTAATCAAGCATGGAAACAAACATTTAAGTGCCTACTGTGTGTCAGGCATTCTGCTAGAAATGAGGGAAACAAAAACAAAAGCTCAGCTGTCCATGCAGACTGGTGCCCTTCACAAAGGAGGAAATTTCAGAGTAGTTGGGTATCTAGCTTTTTCTAGAAGACCTCATGAAAGAGAATCCACCAGCTCCAAAGGTCGCTCATTCCACTTTGGGATACCTCCAATTGTTTTATACTTATCAAAGAATTGTAGAGTTTTAGAATTGGAAGAGATTTTAATGGTCATCCCATCCAATCTGAACCTTAAAAACAGTCTCTTCCACAATATCCCTGACTATTCATCATCTAGCTTTTGCCACAAGACTTCTTTTGTAGTGTTGTTATTAGTTATATTTTTCATTCTTTAAGTGAGGGAAAATGCATTACTTTTTGAGGTGGTCCATTCCACTTAGATAGTTCTAACTATTAGGAAATTTTACATTGCACCAAGCTCAAATTTTTCTCTTTCCAACCTCACCAATTGTTCTTACATTTCTTTTTGGTGACCAAGTCCAAGATAAATCTAATCCTTATTCCAAATAATTGATATCTCCTTCAGATATTTGAAGACAACTATCATGTCCCCTCTCCTCTTCTCTTCCTTAATAAAATCATCCCAGTTCCTTTATTCTGTCTTCCTATTCATACCTCCTGTCCATTGCCTAGAAAATATTAGGTTCTTTAAACATGCCTGTGGATGGATTGATTGATTGATCCTAGCTACTATCCTCTGGAAATTCTTTACCTTGTCAATATCTATCGCAAAATACATTGTCCAGAACTTAACACAATATTCCAGATGTATATTCCAGTAGTATATTTCATGACTATCATCTTCTTATTTTTGGAAACTATGAAAAAGACTTTATTAGCTCTGTTGGGATTCTATACCATACCATTAAGCGAGCTTGCATTTTTTTCTTATCACAATCTTTTTCTTTTGACTAATATCTTTAGTTTTTATATCATGTTTGTTTCCAAATATATCCTTCCCCAGAGAGCTGAGCCTTGTAACAAAAATTTAAGTCATTCACCAATTAATGAGCATCTCCTTAACTTCCAATTCTTTGCCACCGAAAAAAAGCTGCTAGAAATATTTTTGTATATATATGTTCTTTTAATTTTTTTTATCTCTCTGGGATATAGACCTAGTAATGATATTACTCGGCCAAAGGGTATGTATGCATGGTTTTATAACCTATTGTGCATAGTTCCAAATTGCTCTCCAGAATGGTTGAATTAATTTGCAACTCCATCAACAATGCATTACCGTTTTAATTTCCTTACAACCCCTCCAACATTTGTCATTTTCCTTATTAGCCAATCTGATAACTATGGAAGGGAAACCTCAGAGTTGTTATAATTTGCATTTCTCTAATCAGTAGTGATTTAGAGCACTTTTTCATGTAACTATGGATAGCTTTGCTTACTTTGTCTAAAAACTGCCCATTCATATCTTTTGACTATCAATTGGAATTGGGGTATTCTTATAAATTTGACTCAGTTCTTTATATATTTAAGAAATGAGACCTTTATTAGGAAAACTAGCTGTAAGAATTTTTTTACATTTATGATTACTGTGTATTTCTCTACATCCCATCTTCCCCCTATTTATTCTATTTTCTCTCTCCTTTTACTCTGTCCAACCTCAAAAGTGTTTTGCTTCAGAAGCAAATCCACCCTCCTTTCTATCAGCCCTGTCCCACTTCACTTATATCCTTCTCCTTCTACTTTCTTATAGGGTAAGAAAGATTTTTATACCCAAATGAGTGTTTATGTTATTTCCCCTTTGAGCCAATTCCAATGAATGTAAGGTTCAAGTGCTCCTCCCTTCTTGCATCCCCTCTACTGTAAAATCTTTCACACCTCTTTTATGTGAGATAATTTACCCCATTCTATCTCTTCATTCCCCTTCTTCCAGTGCATTCCTCTTTCTCATTCCTTAATTTTTTATTCTTGGTCTTTTTTTTCCTTTTTTTTTTTTTTTTTTGTGGGGCAATGAAGGTTAAGTGACTTGCCCAGGGTCACGCAGCTAATAAGTGTCAAGTGTTGGGGGCAGCTAGGTGGCACAAAGGATAAAGCACTAGCCCTGGATTCTGGAGGACCTGAGTTCAAATCCAGCCTCAGACACTTGACATTTACTAGCTGTGTGACCCTGGGCAAGTCATTTAACCCCATTGCCCTGAAAAAAAAATTTGGGGGAAAAAAGTGTTAAGTGTCTAAGGCCAGACTTGAACTCATGTCCTCCTGAATCCAGGACTGGTGCTTTATCCACTACACCACCTAACTGCCCCACTGCACTGCCTATCTGCCCCTCATTCCTTAATTTTTTAAAGTTACCACTCCATCATATTCAGCTCACACACAAGCCCTATCTATATATATTCCTTCTAAATGCCCTAATGATAAAGTTCTTAGACTTTATAAGTATCATCTTCCCATGTAGGAATGTAAACAGTTTAACCTTATTAAAACCCTTATGATCTCTCTTTCATGTTTACCTTTTTATATTTCTCTTGAGTCTTGTATTTGAAAATCAAATTTTCTATTCAGTTCTGGTCTTTTCATCAGGAATGCTTGGAAGTCCTCTCATTAAATGTCTATTCCCTGTACCCCCCCAACACCCCCTAAAAGGATTATACTCAGTTTTGCTGGGTAGGTGATTCTTGGTTGTAATTCTAGCTCCTTTGCTCTCTAAAATACCATATTCTAAGCCCTTTGATCCTTTAATGTAGAAGCTGTTAGAGCTCATGTCATCCTGACTGAGGCTCCATGATACTTGAATTGTTTCTTTCTGGTTGCTTACAGTATTTCCTCCTTGATCTGGGAGCTCTGGAATTTGACTATAAAATTCCTGGGATTTCTTTCAGGAGGTGATCAGTGGATTCTTTCAATTTCTATTTTACTCTCTGGTTCTAGAATCTTAGGGAAATTTTCTTTGATAATTTCTTTTTTTTTTTTTTTTTTTAGGGCAATGAGGGTTAAGTGACTTGCCAAAGGTCACACAGCTAGTAAGTGTCAAGTGTCTGAGGCTGGACTTGAACTCAGGTCCTCCTGTATACAGGGCCAGTGCTTTAGCCACTGCGCCACCTAGCTGCCCCCGATAATTACTTGAAAGATGACTTCTAGGATCTTTTTTTGATCATGGCTTTCAGGTAGTCTAATAATTCTTAAATTATCCCTCCTGGATCTATTTTCTAGGTCGGCTATTTTTCCAGTGAGATATTTTACATTTTCTTCTATTTTTTTCATTCTTTTGATTTTGTTTGATTGATTCTTGATATCTCATGGAGTCATTAGTTTCCACTTGCCCAATTCTAATTTCTGAGGAATTATTTTCTTCAGTGAGATTTTGTACCTCTTTTTCCATCTGGTCAATTCTACTTTTTAAGGAATTCTTATTATTAGTGGATTTTTGTGCCTCCTTTTCCAAGCTGTTGACTCTTTTTTTCATAATTTTTTGTATCACTCTCATCCTTTTTCCCATCTTTTTTCTCTACCTCTCTTATTTTTTTATTTTTTTTTTGGTGAGGCAATTATGGTTAAATGACTTGCCTAGGGTCACACAGTTAGTAAGTGTTAAGTGTCTGAGGCCAGATTTGAACTCAGGTCCTCCTGACTCCAGGGCCGGTGCTCTATCCACTGCACCACCTAGCTGCCCCTACCTTTCTCATTTGATTTTAAAAATCCTTTATGAGCTCTTCTAGGAATCCTTTTTGGGCCTGAGACCAATTCACATTTTTATTTGAGGCTTTGGATGTAGCAGTTTTGGCTTTGTTATCTTCTTCTGAGTTTGTGTTTTGATCTTCCCTGGCACCATATGTAACTTTCTATGGCCAGGTTACTTTTTTTGTTCATTTTTCTAGCCTATTTATTGATGTTGACTGTTATATTAAAATTGGCTTCTGCCTTCAAGATGGAGGGGGAACTGTCCCAAGCTTCAGGTTTTTTCAGCTGTTTTCAGAGTTAGTTCTGGGGATATGTAAGTTTTCAGTTCTTCCAAGGTGGTATGATCTAAGGAGAGGTGTGCTCTCCTGGCCTGTGCCCTGGTTTGTTAGCTATTACAAGCACTCTTTTCCATCCTGGAACTGTGACCAGGGTTCCCACTCTCCTATACCTTAAAGCTGTGAAGTGCTAGTGTTTCTCCTTGCCCTGGGACTGTGACCCTGGACTTTGACCTGGTTCTGCATAGGGGCAATGAAACAGAGTTCTGCATCAGTACCAGCAAAGAGACCCTTGTAATTTCCTTTTGATCAGTTGTCTGACCCATTTACTGTCAGTGATCTGAGAGGTTTGAAAGGTGCTGCTGCTGATTCAGTTGCTACCCAGGCCTGCTGTTGTTTTACTGGGACATTGTCTACACTGGAATGTGTTCCACTTTCACTTGGGTGCAACAGACCTTTACTTGTTCACCTTCTAAGTTGTCTTGGGCTGGAAAATGGTTCATTACATTCTTTTGTGGGTTTTGCCACTCAAGAAATTGTTTTGAGGTGCTATTTTAAAGTTGTTTTGAGGGGAATTTGGAAGAGCTCACAGGATTCCCTGCCTTTTCTCTGCTATCTTGGATTTGCTACCACCTCTCTCATGTTATATGTTATGAGGTGCTCTTGATTTCTGAAATTTCTGTGTTCTAAATTTCTTTTCAATTGAACTTGCATTTGACTAAAACCTCCATATTTTTTTAGATGAACTGTCTAGTCACATCTGCTTCATCTTGTATTGGTGAAATTGGGTTTTATTTATTCTAACTATAAGACAACATTTATCTTGATTAAATTTTGGCATATTAGATTTAACCCGTTTTCTAACCTATTAAGACTTTTGGAGTTCTTATTCTATCACCTAGAGTATTAGTGATTTCTCTCAGTTTTGTGCCACCTATAAATTTGATAACCTTTATGTAAATCATTGATAAAAATGTTCAAGGGTGCAGGACCTGATGCAATCCTGGTGACCACCTTCCAAGAAGACATTGAATCATTAATGACTATTTTTTTAATCTCACCATTCGACCAGTTCTGTATTTACCTATATTATTTTTTAGTTCACATCTCTATTTTTTGTCTACAAGCAGTCCACAAAGAGATTTTGTCATATGTTTTACTAAAATCTAGGTAAATTTATTTATAGAATTCTGTCAAAAAAGGAAATGAGGTTAGTCTGACATGCCCTGTTTTTGATGAAGCCAAGAAAGCTCTTTGTGATCATCATTTGTTTTTCTAGCTACTCACTCTCTCTTTAATTAAATTCATTTCAACAGCCATTTATTAAACACCTACAGGAATCAATGTCAAGTTCATTCTCAAGCTTTTATTTTGTTTCTGTGGGGCATTTTTTGTTTTTTGCCAAGGGGAACAATCTTTAGACTGGAAAGATTAAAAAGTGGCAAATAGAGTTGATACTCAAGATAGGTAAGGAGATGTTAAGAAAGCACCCACTTTCCATTTATGAATCCAAATCACCTGGTTCAAGTGAAATAAAATCTTTGGATACTGAAAGAATTATTAGATGTGATTGTTGAACCACTTGTCAATGATCCTTGAAAGATTCCAGAATACTGTTGAGTTACCATAGAATTGTAGAAGAGAAACTGTTATGTACTCTCTTCTCTCCAGTATGTTAAAATTATCCTATTTGCCCCAAACTAGAGTACTATGCCTGCCTTGATTTTTCTTTTACACAATATAGCTTCAGAACAAAACAAAAACAAAAAACTTTTTGTTATCCCTAGCTTTCCTTGCCAACTGCAGTTAATGTTGAGCTTTAGCATGCCTGACTCTATACTTTCATGAAATGCTTTTGTATGCATCTTCTGTTATGTGATTTTGTTCCATTTTTGTACCTGTCTTAAAAATCCAAGATACTTGGTGACTTTCCCATATATACACATTAGTCTCTTTAGAGAACTTCCTTTTTTCTTCCTTATCAAAATAGTTTTTCCTTGTGTCTTTGGAATTTCATGTCTGAGAGCTTCTGCACTGAGATAGCACTGTGGATAGAGCTATGGACTTAGAATGAGGAAGAACTGAGTTTGAATCCTGCCTTGGATACCTACTAGCTGTGTGACCTTGGGAAAGTCATTTAACTTCTCTCAACATCAGTTTCTACATCTTTAAAATAAAGTTAATAATAGCCTCTACCACATAGCATTGTTCTGAGGATTATATCCTACCTTCTACAGGAAACCTTTCCCAATCTCCCTTAATTGCTTTAAATTTAAATTTAAATGCTTTCCCTCTGTTGACTATTTCCAATTTATCTTGTATGTTTACTTTTTTAATATAATTGTTTATGTGTTGTCTCCCCTGCTAAACTGTGAACTCACTGAAAGCAGCAAATGACTTTTATGTTTCTTTGTTTCTCCAGAGCCTAGTACACAGCAGACACTTAATGTTTATTGACTGGCATCCCTTCAAGTTTCTCTCTCTCTCTCTCTCTCTCTCTCTTTCTCTCTCTCTCCATGTATTACATTATTTTACATCATATCATATCATATAACATTTTATTATAGCTATATACTTCCTTTCTGGCCTTCCCTTGTAGAATTTTAGCACGTGAGATCCTACTCAACCTTTTAATGAAATCTCTGAAATCAACTCTCCAAAAATCTAGGTTGCATATCAGAATATTTTCAACTTTCCCCAACTATACTACAAACTTTAAGTTGGAACCTAAGACACCATCCCCATCCTGCAAGGTTCCCATCATTTCCACTCTAGCAACTGGATCCTCTGTTGGTAGGAAGCAGATTCAGATTAGAATCCTTATTGGTTCCTTTTGATAGATGACCCTTAAGGTCCTTTTCTTTTCTTTTTTTTGGTGAGACAATTGGGGTTAAGTGACTTGCCCAGGGTCACACAGCTAGTAAGTGTTAAGTGTCTGAGGCCAGATTTGAACTCAGGTCCTCCTGACTCCAGGGCCGGTGCTTTATCCACTGTACCACCTAGCTGCCCCCTGTTGGTTGCTTTTGAAAGATGAAATTATTAAGGCAAGTCAGGAAAAAAAATTAGGTGCTCTGCTCTTGGCAGGGAAAATTCTGACAGATCTTTGGAGAACTGATGTCTCTTAACATGACTATATCATACCTGTGTGCCAGACTTGTGATTTGTTTATTGAAGTAATTTATTTCCTCTTTCTGTTCTGGTGGTCTGTAGCATACTCTGATGATAGTATACTTCTGCTTCTTCCTCTGTTGGTCTTCATCCAAATGCTTTCTCCATCAGACTTCACCCTCCCCAAATCTGGTTAATGAATTTCCTTATGAATGAATATTCTTAATGTATAATCTACCCTAAATGTTCTTTTATCTGGCATGTTTCTTTTAAATAAGGTATAACTTTCTAGAGTCCTATCCCTAATGAGTCTCAGCTTATCAATTCTCAGTGGTGTTTATGAGTTTTACATTATCTGACTTAATTAGCATTTCTAGCTCATTTTATTTGCAAGCCAAAATTTTTGAATTTGTATATAACTGAAGCCACGAGTTTTATTATTGACCCTTTTCTTGGATTTTGTCTCAGGTCATATCTTTGCTTAGATTCTGTCTCACATTGAGGATTTCTCCAAAAATATGAGGAATAAAAGCTACTCAATATATACCATGAATCAAATTTATGACAGGAAATTTATTTTTGCACCCTGCAAAGCCTCAGCCTTGGATCACTTCCACCATCCTCTACTTTTGTTCCTACATGTGTACTGCTGGGGTAGCTAGGTGGCCCAGTGGATAAAGTACCGACCCTGGATTCAGGAGGACCTGAGTTCAAATCTGGCCTCAGACACTTGACACTTACTAGCTGTGTGACCCTGGGCAAATCACTTAACCCTCATTGCTCCACAAAAACAAACAAACAAAAAAGAGCCATGCGTACATGTGTGTTGCTGAACAAATATGGAGAAAATCACAAACATATTCTGAGTCCACTATTAATTTATGTTTTTTTTTCACTATGAATTTATGTTACACAACCTCATCTGGGCCCTTACTGCTGCTAAGCAATCCTGACATATTTCCCTTATCAATTTGCTATCCCACTCTTCACAATGGCTATTTCAAACCTTTTCATCCCTTCTCAAACCTCCCAGTCTCTCTTATTCCTTCCTCTCAGCTGTGATCCTTGCTTTATATTTTACAGAAAAGATTGAGGCCATCTGCTGTGAGCTCTCTTTTCTCCCCTCTTCCTCATCTCATATCACTAATATGCCTTCTGCCATTATCTCCTTCTTCACCCCTGACTCATGTGATGGAGTGGTCTTACTCCTTATTGAGGTTTACCCCTCTTGCTCTCCTCTGTCATCCCTACTCAATGACTTATTTTTAATTACCCTCTGTTTATTAGCTCATTCCCTATTGCCTACAAACATGCCTTTCCCATCCTGAAAAAATTCTCATTGAACTCTTCCACTCTATAGTCCTTTATTTCTTCTGCCCTTTGTAGTTAAACTTGAAAAAGCCAATTACCATAGGTGCCTCAACTTTGTCTCCCCTCACTCTCTTAATACCTTTTATTCTAGCTTTTGACCTTTTTATTCCAATGAATCTGCTTTCTCTCCTAAATTACCCATTATCTCTTAGTTGCCAAATCCAGTGACCTTTTCTCAGTCCTCATTTTCCTTGACCTCTCTGTAGCCTTTGACCTCCTTCATCCTTGATACTCTCTAGGTTTCTGGGACCCCACTCTCTCCTCATTCTCCTCCCCCCTATCAGATTACTCTTTGTTAGCCTTCTTGGCTGGATCCCCATCCAGACCATGCCCCCTAACAGTAGGGTCCCTCAGGGTTCTGTCCTGGGTCTTCTCTTCTCCCTCTCTACAACTTCCCTTGGCACTCTCATCAGCTCCCATGGATTTAATTTCCATCTTTATGCTGATAATTCTAAAACCTATCTATCTAGCCCTAACCTCTCTACTGATCTCCAATCTCACATGTCCAACTGCCTTTCAAACATCTCAAACTGGATGTCCAGTAGACATTTTAAACTCAATATGTCCAAAATGGAATGCATTGTATTTCCCCTAAACCCTCCCTACTTCTCAACTTCCTTATTATGGCAGAGGGTGAAACCTTTCTCCCGGTCCCTCAGATTCACAACCTAAGAATCATCTTTGACTCTCTCACCTCCCATATCCAATCTATTGCCAAGGCCTGTTGATTTTACCTTTGCAACATTTCTCAAATGCACCCCCTTCTACTCTGACATTGCTTTTTTCTCCTCCATATTTTTGTTTGTTTCCCTTTCCCCTTCTATCTCCCTTCCCCTTACTACTTCTCATGCCTCCTGGACTAACCAGTAAAAGGCCTAAAAGCTTTTAGAGGGTAGAAGGTCCTCTAGAAGATCCCTTAGGACCTTGAGAGGACAAAGCTTCCCCTGGGACTTGATTAACTTCACTTTCCTTGGTGCAGCCTCTTGATCATTCAAGGGCACAAAAAGTCCCAGCCACAAAAAGTTTGGGTCTCAGATTTGTGTAAAAATAATTAATTATTAACTAGCTAATCTAGTCTGAAAAGTTATATAATTGGACTTATGAAAAATTATGATTATATGAAAAATTATAAGTTTAGAGAAATTATAATTGGGCCATAAGTCCCTTCGTGGTCACTATTCAAATGTAGAAATATTTTGGCTAATTTGCCTAATTTAGGGGGCCTAATCTGACCGGGGTACTTAATCTGGGACTGTTGACTGTTTGGTTATCTGACTGCTATTAATTTAATATGGGCCGTTTATAAAGTTCCATCATACTGCTCCAATCCCAAAATTGATAAGCAAAAGATTAAGAAGCCTCTTCCATTTTAACAGCAGAGGGTTTATTTAGGAGATACAATTTAAAATTAAGAATACAGGGAAATAAAATGTACAACCTGACTGCATTCCGGCATGTCTCTTTCCACCTGCTGTGCCTGGAACTTTTTTAGCCTCCTCCTGCATACCAGCAGACCTCTTCTAGCGTTCCCCTCACTGAAAAGCCCCCCTGCTCCGTATGGGCCTCCATCCCTTCTTGCTCTTAGCTTTTTCTCCTTCCCCCATCTCTTAGTGCTCCAGCCTTTCTGTTCTCTTAATCTTCGCTTTCTCCAACCTGTATCCTGTGCTGACCGCTTCTGTGCTCTCCACTGCCTCCCAGTCCTCTGGCGCCCCCTTTCTGTCTAACTCCCCTGCATATATATCTTCCTTCTAACCCCTCAAATCTTGGGCTCCCTGTGCACCTCCCCCCCCCCCAGCTAATTCACCAGCCGCACTAGGGCTGCGGCTGGAGGGGGGGGGGGGACACTCAGTGCGTACCACACCTAAGGCTCCAGGGGCCCGTGCCCCCTGCTGTGCGCCCAGGGACCTCTGCCCGGGCTATCCCAGAGGCCAGCCTGGACAGCCCAGGATCTCTCAGATAGATTCGCTCAGGGTGGAGGGAGCTGGGGCTTTTCCCCCCAGCTGGCTGACCTGGCATCTTGTACAGCCCATGGGGCTTTTTTGGCTCAGCTGAAGCTGAGGGGGAGGGGCACCAGCCCCTCCCACACAGAGAAGAAAAACCTGAGGGCCTAAGGCTTTCTAATCTCAGCCCAAAGGTAGGGTCCCCAAATCAAAATAAATTTCCACACTTGGCAAGTGCATAAGATCATATAAGTCACCAAATCCTGATTACATGGACATGGGGGATAGGGAGGAAATGAATGAGGGAGGATGACATGTATGGATTCAGAGAAGTGAAGGGCCACTATAACCTTAGTGCAGAGTATTGCTGTGTCAGGTCAAAGTATACCTCCTTTGTAACATGTTCAGTGATTTGTGAGTGCCTCATTTTGTCCCAATATCTAACCTGAACAAAGAGGATTTTGGCAGTTAGAGGTTTACCCACAACGCCATGGGATCACAAATGGTCAAATGGGAGGCAAAAAAAACCCCCAACTTGCTCAGTGATCTCATCATTTGGACAGAAATGGGAAAAGTGGCACAAGATAATCAATTCAATATTCACTGAATTTATACTCATTCACCATCAGCTATACTTAATACAGACCAGAATTAATTTTTTAAGTGACAATTCAAACCAATGAACTGGTGTTAAATACCTACTGTGCATTGTGCCTGGTGCTGCAAAATATAAGTTTACATAAGAAATGGTCTTGCTCTCATGGAGCTTACCATCTTGTAGGAAATATAACACTAAATATCTGGCTATATGTAGTTCCTAGGGTATTACCTGTCTTCAGTATATTCTCCCCTGTGCCCACCACCATCAAAGCTATCCTAGGTTCAAGGTATTCTCATGAAAAACCAAAACTACCCAAAGTTCATTGCTTATGAATCCCAATTATTGTGTTTACTTCTACTAACCAATTAGAAGATTCAATTAGTCCAAAGCAAACACATGGAATAGCCTACTAAGATACGTAGCAGCAGAATATTAGGCAGCCACTGGAATTTATTGAATAGGGAAGTCCCATGATCAGAATTTCACTTTGACAACTGAGTTGGGGATGAACACCATCATTGAGAAGAATGGACCCATGTAGGAAATTCATGTGAAAGAGCACACACTTAGGGAAAACATGTGTCCAGAACATGTTTTGTAGAAGTATACCTCATGGGGGCAGCTAGGTGGTGCAGTGGATAAAGCACCAGCCCTGGATTCAGGAGTACCTGAGTTCAAATCCAGCCTCAGACGCTTGACACTTACTAGCTGTGTGACCCTGGGCAAGTCACTTAACCCCCATTGCCCCGCAAAACAAAACAAAACAAAACAAAAAAACAACAAAAAAAGAAGTATACCTCATGCCTCCAAAGCTTCCATTCATGTTTTCTTGTGATATCATTGTTTTACTTCATGTTCAACCTGCTCACTTCTGTTGGTTTGGGGTCCCTTCACAGTATCTAATTGTTCTGTTGATTTTACAGTCACTGCTAGTATTACTCTACTGAACATGAAGTTGTGGAGCAATATCTCTCTGCTTCTAGCTGTTGGTTTCATTTGTAGTCTACAGCTGAGCATCAATCTCTTCCCTGTGAGAGGAGGAATAGGCTCACTTTTAGCTTAGAGCCTAGAGGCTTAAGATTCAGTTCTTTTAGGGAGGGAGTCAAGCACTTCACAAGCTAGTATCAGATTGGGATAATACCCTCAGCTGCCTTTTCTTCATTAGGAGAATATGTCAGTTTCCAGAGTTTTAGTTATGTGTAGCTTCTCTCTCTAAGAGACTCTTTACCTCTAGAGGAACACAGAATAGCCAGTAAGCTAAATAGAACCCAGAGGCATTTAATCTGTCTAAACCTTACTATCCTATTCAACAGGGGCAATTTCCCCCACCCACCCAACCCAAGCTTCTATATGATTGGAAAATACCCTTTAACTTCCATCAGATTCTGATTACCAACCTGCATACCTTCAGAATCATTTCAGGGTCTGCTCTTTCATCAAACTGCCAAGGACTATCTGGGTTTAAGACATTCCAGATTTATTGATCCTCCAAGCTTCTTTGGTCTCTTATGGAAATTAAAGGGAGGGAAGAATGGCAAGAATAAAAACTCTAGATTGAACAGTATGGAGGTATTGCCCTCAACCTCAATCCTTTGTTCCAACTTTCTGCCTTTATTATGTATATGTACTTGGCAACAAGCCTCCCAGGCTTTGAGTTGCCCTTGTGTATTGTATATTGTAAATATATAATAATACAGGATAAGTGCATTAGAGAGGTATAGTTTATGCTATGTAAGGTCTGAAGAGCAAAAGGTCATTTCTGACTGTGAAGTATCAGAGAAAGGCTTCTTGAAGGAGGTGGCATTTGAATTAGGCTTTAAGCAATGAGTTGGAATTTAAGAGACTTTGTAGGGAGAGTTTTCCAATCATAGGAAGAAGTATGAGAAAAGGCAGAGATACAGGAAAGTGCCGAGAATATTCAGAGATCTGTTTGGCTGGAGCAGAAGGCATGTTGGAGGGGAATAGGAAATGTGGAAAAATTGTGGACAGGCAGAGTAGTGCCAGATTTTGGAATTTCTTAGATCCTCCTGATAGCTTAATAAAGTGATTTATTTTTATGTTAATAAAAACCTATGGGGGAAAAGAGTGAGAATGAATTGGTAAGATTTTTTCAAAAGCCTAGGGAAAAGGATTGATATAATAGAATCCTTTCTGGTTAGGACATAATCTTTGTTTCACTCCTATCATTCACCTTGTCACTGTTCACTTTTTAATGAATGCACAATCACGGAAAAGAAATTATATTTCATTTAAATCTTTAATAAACACTGCTTTTGAAACATTACAGATTGATGTGGGTACTTTGATACATTATATGTGATGGCACAACAGTCATTGGGGGCATTACTGAATGAAGCATCTTAAAGTAAAAAAAAAAACCAGATGCTATTTCAAAGATCTCTGAAGACATTGTAGTTGACAGTTTATTGAGTACTCTGGTATCAACGGAACAAGACTTTAAAGTCAATTGTACAGTTATAAACCCTCTCCCCCAATCCTCTTAACTGGTCTTTCCAAAACATGATATGTATTTTCAGGAGAAAAGGTATTTTGGACAGCAGATAGTTTGATAGGTACAATGTGATATATGGGCAATGGGGCAAATTCCATTACAGTGGGATTTCTCGACTTTACAGAAATATTGGATATAGCATCAAGTGGGAGATTTGGTGTTAGGAGAAACCTGAATCTGAATCCTGGCTCTGACACTTACTTAGTTGAATGAACTTGGTGAGTTCTGCTTTGTGAGCTTCAGTTTCCTCGTCTGTAAAATGGGGATAACAATCCTTTGAATATTTAACTCACAGACTTGTGAAAAAAGTGCTATTATTATTAGGTAAACCTTAATGTCCTACAGAAATTGATTCAGTATAATTATTCTTATATATGAAAGATGTTATATTTTGGGAGCATGCCTGTATTAATGAGACTATAAAACTCTTTACTTGGAGTATCTAATATTAAGAATAATTCATATTAATACTGGCAAAAGGGGAAGTTGCCTAAGCAGCATGCCAATTAAATCAAATCAGTTTATGTGGAGCTATTGCATAAAGTTTCCAGACCACTGAATGACCATGGATTTAGAGGTATGTAACTTAAAATAGCTGTATCATATTATACATTTAACAAATTATTTTATTCTTAACTGCTGGCATTTGCTTAACTGTTTTCCTAAATCTAATTTGTGCTTTTATGTATGGCTTTGTTTACATAGCCCATAGTTCCTAATTGCTTTTACTTGCTTAAATGTTTTCTTAATTTTATTTATATTTTTATATATGGTGCTTCACTTACATAACATTGTAGTGAGCTTAAAGTAACAATAAATACCTCCCATTAATTGTCCTGATCCTTATAACTGACCAGTCTAAATTATGAGGCTAATACTATGGCAAAAGGGGCCTGATTAATAAGTCAAAGAACCATGGCATATTAGAGTTGAGTGGGCCCTTCAAAGTCAAACTATTTTGAGGGGAAATGGTGACTACATCCAGGATGTGGAATAATTAATGAAGGTTACCTGAAGATATACCTCTCAAAAGTTAATTTGGGAAGAAAGCTGTGAAGAGTAAATTCTTCTAAAACCCCCACTTTCACCAGTATGGATGGGATCTCCACCCAACAATGTAAATCATAATCCTATGTCATACTAATTGGTCTTCATGAGTTTCTGTGGCCAAAACCAACCCCTGCCAAATCATCACTCTGTGATTAGTACTTTTGTGATGAGCCTGTCAATTGATCTAGGTTAATCTTTTTAACACAGATATATGAACTGTCCATGGGCCACTATTTGGACCCCTTCCAGCTTGGTAGGACCTGTTAGACATCTTGCTCAGCTGGTCCAGTCTTGGAGGACCCAGCATCACATTCATGTTGTGATGAAGCATCAGTGGAGGATATCAGTGAAGTTATGATTCTTATCATGATGCAAATATTATAACAGTGGATTTGGAATTTAGTTACTTGGGAATACATGAAATTTTACTTATTAGAATTAATGTTAATCATGAGTAACTGAGATTGGAGTATTTGAAACAGGTCCTGAAATGAATTCCATGGCACCAAGAAAATGGATAACACTAAAGAAAGAAAAAGTAAATGTGAGATAGGGGATTCATTTGAAGACAAGTAAGCAGAGTGGGTTGTTTGGAACTCTTTAGCCAGCAGCTGGGCAGTTTGTAAGTACTTCAGCCTACCTAATTGTAAGGTTAGCTATTAACTTTGCAGTAGGGAGTATTTAAAAGTACACACAACATATGAGGGAAAGAACCTGGAACCAACTAGCTTGCTACATTCCAAGAATCCATCTGGCATTTACCGAACTGCTTGTCCTACATTAAGCCCTGCAGAGTAAAAGCCATTTTTCATATCTATATACCTCTATTTTTTTGTTCCATACAAGACAGTTTACTGAGTTCAGGCGCTGAACCTGTGAGACTTTTCAAAAATGTCTAACCAAAGGATTTGCCTGGGGTAAAAATTTTCTAATCTATGAATCTTAAAGGGAAAAATAAGAAACTTATGCTACTATTTAAAAAGTAAAAGGGTAAGAACAATACGCCAGGCAATAATAGCTAACCTTTATGTAAGACTTTTGTGTTTAAAAAGCGCTTTAAATAAATTACCCCATTTGATGCTCATACAAACTACCATGAGGTAGGTAGTATAGGTGTTAATACCCCCATTTTATAGGTAAGGAAACTAGTTTTCAGAGAGACAGAAAAATTTGCTTAAGGTCATTAGTAAGTGGCAGAGCTAAGTCTTAAACCCATCTTTTGATTGGAAGCCCAAGGGCCCTTTTTGCTATAAGATATAATCTCTCCAGAAAGTTAAATGTCTACTAAAAGATGAATCTCCATTTCTTAGGCCCTAGTGAACATTATGATTTTAGTATTCTATTGGTAAAGGGGAGGGAGAGAAATAGCTGGGAATGAGAGAAGTATCTTACATCTCAAATGTGAGTTCTTTGGCTATAGCTTCTAATGAGAGATGAGTCAACTGTCATTTATTTATGTTAAAGGGAAAATAAGAGTAGATTGATAACTGAAATTTATACACGAACAACAAATCTCTTTCTAATCTATTTTTTAACCTCTACATCAATAAACCTGAGGTGTTAGCATATAAAAGAGGATGACTGGGGTTTTCTAATGAGGGAATGATATATATGTCAGTGGCCTGGATAATAACAACAAGAGTAACAATAATAAATAACTCACATTTATATAGCACCTTTTATAATTGCTTCTGTCTCTTGCTTAAGACTATATGTCTTGGGGCAGCTAGGTGGTGCAGTGGATAGAGCACCTCAGACACTTAACACTTACTAGCTGTGTGACCCGGGGCAAGTCACTTAACCCCAATTGCCTCACTAAAAAAAACAAAAAACAAAAAAAGACTATATATCTTACCCATTGCAGTGAGAGATATATGATCTGTTTCTATTCTTTTTTTAAACAGTATGATATTTAATATTAAGGTCACATATCCATTTAGAATGCATTGTGGAATATGGTGTAAGATGTTGGTCTAAATGGAATTTCTGCCAGAATGCTTTCCAGTTTTCCCAAAAGTTTTTTAAAAAATCAGATAAGGAGGCTTTTTCCTAGGTGATTTATGCTTTCCACTTTATAGAAAAACTAGGTTACTGAGTTTTATTATTTTGGGTTCTCCCTTGGTTTGTCTGTTCCATCAATCTCTTTCTATTTTGATGGTGATGCTTTATAATTTAGTTTGAGGTCTGGAAGTGCTATTCCTTTTTTGTCCTTAATTTTTTTCCTTATTTCCTTTAATATTCTAGATCTTTTTTTTGCAGGGCAATGAGGGTTAAGTGACTTGCCCAGGGTCACACAGCTAGTAAGTGTCAAGTGTCTGAGGCTGGATTTGAACTCAAGTACTCCTGAATCCAGGGCCGGTACTTTACCACTGTGCCATCTAGCTGCCCCCAATCTTTTGTTTTTTCAAAAGAATTTTGTTATTATTTTATCAAGTTTGATAAAGTATTCCCTTGGTAATTACATTGAGTTAGCATTAAAAGTATAAATTAATTTTGGTAGTATTGTCATTTTTATTATAGTGACAGTCTAGCCATGAGCACTAAATATTTCTCCAGTTATTTGAGGTGTTTTTATTTCTTTGAGGAGTACTTTGTAACTGAAGTCTTCTGTGTGCCTTTGTAGGTCAATCCCCAGATATTTTATGCATTGTAGTTATTTGAAATGGGATTTCCCTTTTTATTATTGCTTCTTGTGTTTATTATTATTATTATTATGTAGAAATGTTATTGATTTTTGAGGATTTATTTTATATTCTGCAACTTTGCTGAAGCTATTGTCTCAATTAGTATCTTCACTGATTCCCTAAGATTTTCCAAATAAGCCATCATATCATCAGCAAATCGGGATAGTTTTTAATCTCCTTTTTACTTATATTTATGCCTTGAATTACTTTCCTTTGCTTTATTGTTTTTGCTAGCATTTCCAGAATCATATCAAATAATAGTGGGGAGAGTGGGCATCCTTGCTTCACTCCCATATCTCTTGGAAATGGTTCTAATGAATTCCCATTGCATATGATGCTTGCTTTTGATTTTAGATAGATGCTTTTAATGATATCAAAAAGGTCTCTCTATGCCTGTATTTTGTGGAGGTTTTAGCATAAAAAAGTGTTGTGCTTTGTCAAAAGATTTTCTGCATCTATTGAGATGATAAGGTGGTTTTGAATGTTTTGGTTTTAAAATGATTAATTATTCTGTTTTCCCAATGTTGAATCATTCTTACACCTCTAGTATAAATCCTACTTCATCATAATAATTTCTTAGATAAATCACTATAGTCTATTTGATAAGATTTTGTTTAAAAATTTTGCATCAATTTTCATTAATGATATTGGCCTATGGTTTTCTTTCTGTGCTTTATTTTTCTTTGATTTAGGTACTAGGACAATATTTGTCTCATTTCTGTTAGGGTGCTTTCTTTTTCAATTTTTGAGGATAATTTGTGAAATATGGGTGCTAACTTTTCTTTAAAATTTTGATAGAATTCTCCTATGAATCCATCAGGACCAGTCTTTTTTTGTTGTTTATTGTTTGTTTTAGTTCCTTTACAGCTAGATCTTCTTCCTTTTTTGAGATTGAGTTATTTAAGATCTCTATCTGATCCTCTGATAGTTTGAATGTCTATTTTTGAAAGTATTATTCTGCCTTTTGTGTTCTCGGTTTTGTTAATACATAACTATGCAGGGGCAGCTAGGTGGCACAGTGGATAAAGCAGTGGCCCTGGATTCAGGAGTACCTGAGTTCAAATCCGGCCTCAGACACTTAACACTTACTAGCTGTGTGACCCTGGGCAAGTCACTTAACCCCAATTGTCTCACTAAAAAAAAAAAAAGAAAGAAAAAATATATATAACTATGCATAATATGTTCTGATTATTTTTTTAATTTCTCCTGGTTTTGTTGTGATTTCACCTTCATTTGCTACTTAACTAATTTAATTTTCTACTTTCTTTTTAAAAATCAGATTAGCTAAGGAATTATCAATTTTATCAGTTTTTCAAAGAACCAGATTTTGGTTTGATCATTTTTATGGTTTGTTTTCCATTTACCTATTTCCCCTCTAATTTTTAATATCTTCTCTTTTGTGCTTATTTTAGATTTGTTGGCTTTCTAATTTTTAAAATCCATATTCAGTTTATCATTATTTTCTCTATTTTGTTAGTACATGTTTAAAAGGATGATTTCCCTCCTGTGGACTGGTTCAGCTACATTACAGAAATTTTGGTATGTTGTTTTATCATTATAATTTTCTTTCTCTCTTTTTTTCAATTTTATTTTTTAGTGAGGCAATTGGGGTTAAGTGACTTGCCCAGGGTCACACAGCTAGTAAGTGTTAAGTGTCTGAGGCTGGATTTGAACTCAGGTCTTCCTGAATCCAGGGCCAGTGCTCTATCCACTGCGTCACCTAGCTGCCCCTATAATTTTCTTTTACATAGTTATTGTTTCCATGATTTGTTCTTTGACCCACTTTAAAAAAAAAGGATTTTATTGCTGTTTGCATTCCTGTTTGTATCTTTTGTTTATGGTCCTTGAACCAATAACTTTTTTTTAATTGTAGTATGGTCTGTAAAATATATATTAACTATTTTTACCTTTTTAATTGTTTGCAATACTTCTGTGCAATACATGGCTAATTTTTGTAAAAGTTCCATGAGGTATATGTACACTCTTTTGCTGTCCTATTTAGAAGATAACACTTTTCCAGTAAGTTGTTGAGGTCCATATTTTCCTTTTTGTTTATCTTTTAGACTTATCCAGAACTGATAAAGGGATATTGAAGTCTCCTGTCACTACTGTGTTATTATAGTTTCTTGTAGCCCAGAAAATGTTTCTTTAGGAATCTGGGTGCTAAGGCATTTCTAGTGCATAAGTTTATTACTGTATTAGTTTGTTGTCTATGGTTCCTTTCACCATAAAATACTTTTTTTTAATCCCTTTTAATTTTTTGAATGCTTATTTTTGCTTTGTCAGATAACATGATTGTGACTGCTCATTTTTGGATTTACTTGATGCATAGTAAAATTTTTTCCATCTCCTTAGTTTTATTTTGTGTGTCTTGGTTTTTTAAAAAATGTGTTTCTTGTAAGCAACAGATTGTAGAGTTTTGTTTTCTTAACAAATCTGTCACTCTATTTTGTTTTATTGCATTGTTTAATCCAATCATGTTTAAAGTTATGAGTTAGGTTTATATTTTCCTCCATCTGTTTCTAATATTGATTTTTTTCAAGTTATGATCCCCCCCCTCATGCTGTAAACACTGCACTATACTCTTTCAGTTATTTTACCTTAATTTTTTTTAAGGTGTCCCTGTTCCCATTGGCTCTCTCCCCCCCCCCCACTTCTGATCCCCTTTCCTCTCATTTGTTACCCCTTTCCCTCTGGGCTTTTCTTATAAGCTCATTTTTTTTCTACACTCTTTTTATCTGGTTATATAATTCTTCCCTCTTTGCCTCTCCCCCCACCTCCCATCAAGTAGATTTCCTTTTCCTTTACTCCCCTTTAACTAGTCTTGTTTATCAGTTTTTAAAGTTTCGTTTTTTTGGTGCCCCTTTCCAAAAAATTCTCTCACTCTACTATCCACCCTCTCTGTCTACTCTAGACCCTCGTTTCTCTGATTCATGATCCTATAATAATCTGGTGTCTCTCTTTTCTTTGTATTTCTTATGCAATCAAAACTTCCAAAGTATCCATTCTAGTCTTTTCCCTCTAGGCAATTTTTGCCACTGCCTTGTACAACTTGCCAAGTGCATTCCCCTTTTGACATTGTGCCTCACTTGCATAACAATGCCAATTATAGTTTGTCTCACAGAGGACACTGATCCTACTACATCCCTAATTATGTAGTCCATCAGTAATCACTTTTCCTGGTTACCCTACTTCCTATCCCCCCCTCCCATTTGCCTCAAAATCTCCTTCCTGAGCATATGCTTTATTTTTGTTTGTCATTTTTAAAAGCAGTGTTGAGGATGGTCCACTATAGTCTGCCATCCTAAAACTTGCCTTTTCTGAAGCTTCAAAATTTTGTTTACACTAAAAATAAAGTCTTTAAGAAAAACAAAAACCCTTCTCCAGGTGCTAGTTGTTCCCAGGAGTTCCAACTCCCTCCCTCTGGAGGTAGGATGAGTAGACTTTTTCAAGCCTCAAATCCCCCAGTGCCACATCCTTTGCAAGGTTCCTATCTTCCTTCATAGACCATCTCTCTTCACTCTTTAGGAACATTCAGCAGTGAAACCTTCCCAAAGCTAGGCCTCCTTCCCTTCTCTGCCCATTCACTTTTCAATCCTTCCCCCATTCTCCTCATCAATTCCCCTGATGACTTTTCTCTTTTTGAGGCCACAGAAGTCACCTTCCACTCATTGCTAGCACTTGATTTTAGCCCTAGCATCTCAGGTATTCCTCCCCATCTCCCTGCTCTTCCCTTCCCCATTTTACGTGCCCTCTCATGTTTTATGTATTCCCACAAAAACAAAACAAACAAAAAACATCGATTTGCCTGTAGTCAGGATGTTACCAGGTTATGCCTGACTTTTCAGTTACCACCAGATTTCTGCCTCGATACCTTTCTCCTTGTGTACATTTAGAAAGAAGTTTCTTATTGGTATCTCTGTAGTCACTGCATTTATTCAGGAATGTATGATCAAAAAGTTCGGATACCGAAGCTTTAAGGGAAATTGGAGACCAGTTAATTTGAATCTGGAAGGGACTACTTCAAAAGAAAATGAATTCTGTGTCAAATAAGGAAAGTGAAGTTCTGAGAGGTGAGCCACTGGCTCAAGTTACCAGAATTAGTGATAGAATTTAGAACCTTGCAGTCCTTTGACTCCGAGTAAAGTCTACTTTCTCCTATATCAAGCTGTGTTCCAAAGTTCTGTTTCAAGACAGTCATCCTGGACGTGGGCTTGGAATTCAGGGTTTAGATTCAACGCCTCCCCCAAGAATTAGAGAGCTTGTGTTTGAATCCAGATTTTGCTACTGTGAATTTAGGCAAGTCATTTCCCCTCTTTTGATTCTTAGTTTTGTCGTGGGTAACATGAGGGGCTTGGACTAGATGTCCCTTCTAGCTGAAAATCCTATGATCTTTCTCTCCCTTTTCCTCCCTTCAGATGTTCTTCCTAATGGAAAGAGCACGGGCTCTAAAGTCGAAGGAACTGAGATTACTTATAGATTCTGAACCTTTTTAGTTGTGTGAAGATTTTCAGCAAATAGCTTTTTCTATGTGGGCCCCAGTGTCCTCATCTGTAAAATGGGGGAGAGAGTTGGACAAGATGATCTGTAAGGTGCATTCCTTGCTCTGGTAATTTGCGATTTTGTGAAATACAGTTGCATTCTCTTTTGCCTTAATCAGGACAGCTCAAAACCACAAATAGGTTTCTTTCCTCAACACTCCGGATTCCACAAAGGTAGAAAGCTCCGGGGTACCCCTCTTTCTACAGCGCCACTCTGATTACTATGGCAACGGTGGACTGGGGCGGGGCCTTGGCACTCCAGCTCCTCCTGTCGTATAAAGAACGTTTTCGAAATCTCCAATCAGATCAATCGTCTCCTCATATGGTCCCGCCCTATTTGTCGGTGGGAGCATCGTGATTGGAAGCTGACTCCCGGCCCTGTTCCTCGAAGGGGTCCCTCCTACTCTCGGGAAGCGCGGGAAAGTGAGCGGGCCTCAAGTCTTCGCTATGGGCCTTGGTCGCCTAGAGCGGCTGGGGGTTGAAGCTGCGGAGTGAGTCCCAGGGATAGAGGGGATTTCCCTCTTCCCCTGCCCTTTACACCTCTCTGCGCACGCGTACACACACACACACACACACACACACACACACACACATACACACACACACATACACACACACACACACACACACACACACACACACACACACTATCCTCCCACGCCCCCCATTGAAAAGTGCGCCACCCACGAGCAAGCAGCCGGAGACAGTTGGCTTGGACTTCAGAGACCTACGCGCGCGCCCGTCAGTCGAGAGAAGCGTTTGGGGCGCGCGCCTGTCTGCGAGGTGCGGAGGCCGGCCGGGGGGCGGGGCCAGGGCGAGGCGCGGGCAGGCAAGAGGTCCAATGAGCCCCGGGCACCTCCTCCTGAGGGGCGTGGGCAACTCGTGGACAGCTCCGCCCTCTGCCCCCTCCCCTCCGCGCCGGGGGCCCGCAGTGAGTGAGGGAGTGAGTGAGTGAGTGGCACTGGCAGCCTGTCAATCCCTCACCAGAGCGGCCATCGAGCCCCGTCCGCTGGCGGCTGCCTGCCTGCCTGCCTGCCCGCCCGCCTGCCTGGGTGGGTGGGTGCGCGGCTTGGGCGGCGGCGGGTCCTGCTTCATAAATCTGCGGGGTGCCCGCTGCCCCCAGCAGCTGGCTGGGCCGTCCACCCGGCTCCCTGCCCCGGCTCCCAAACTTTCTCACCCTTCTCCGCGCCCCTCCTCACCTCCACCTCGTGTCCATCTGTCCTTCCTCCCCCCTCCTCCTCCCTTCGATTTCCTTTCCCTTTCCCCTCTCTCTTCCCCCCCACGGGGGGCTCGCGTCCCGATTCGACTCCGGCTCCGGCTCTAGCTCCGGCCCGGCGGCGGCGGCGGCGGCGGCTGAGAGGGGGGCGGAGGGAAAGAGGGAGGGGAGCGAGCGGAGAGTGGGGAAGGGGAGGAGGCGGGAGCGTCCCGGCAACTCGGCGGAGGCTCTGGGGCAAGTTGCGGGAGGACCAGCCGCCCGGCGGCCGCGGGCGAAAGGCGCTGTGAGGACGGGGCGCGGGAGCAGCGGCGGCGGCTGCGGCGGCGGCGGCAGCGCCGGGAGCGGGAGGAGCAGCCGCCGCCACCGTCACCACAGCCGCCACCTCAGTCACCGCCGCTCCAGCCGCGGGGCCCCGGATCTCTCAGCCTCAGCCGCCGCCGCCGCCGCCGCCGTCGCTGCCGTCGCCTCCTCCTTCTCCTCAGCGGGCTCTCCCTCGCCCCCGCCGCGGCTTCGGCTTCGGCTCGCGAGGCCGGGTTAGCAGCCGGGCCCCCCGCCCTCCCCCGGGCCCGGCTCCGCCGCTGCTGCCGCGGGCCCTCCCTCCTTCCCTGCACCCCGGCCGCCCCCCCCCCCCAGCAGCCGCGGGCGGGGAGCGCGCCGCCCCCTCTTCTTTTCCTACCCCTCCTTCTCTCTCCTTCCTCCTCCTCCTCTCCCTCCTCCTCCTCTCACTCTCCCTCCTCCTCCTCTTCCACCTTCTCCTCAGCAGCCGCCGCCGCCGCCGCCTCCCGCTCCCGCCCGCGCGCGGCGGGATGGACGATCAATCCAGGATGTTGCAGACTCTGGCCGGGGTGAACCTGGCCGGCCACTCGGTGCAGGGGGGCATGGCCCTGCCGCCTCCCCCCCACGGTCACGAAGGGGCGGACGGCGATGGCAGGAAGCAGGACATCGGCGACATCCTCCACCAGATCATGACCATCACGGACCAGAGCCTGGACGAGGCGCAAGCAAAGTTGGTTTCGTCTCATTGAACATCTTTTGTGTGTGTGTTTGTGTGTGTGCGCGCGTGGCTCCCCCCACCCTGCCTTCTTCCCGTGGGTTGTTGTTGTTGGGGTTTTTTTTTTTGCTTTTTTTTGTATATTCTTTCCTTTCTTCTCATCGGTTCTAAACTGTCTTAGTAGCTTCTTTTAAAAAATGAACTTTGTTCTATAAATAAACATTTGATCCTTTTTGGGGGGCTCAAATTTCCACAACACCCCTTTGGAGGCAAAAGGGGGAAAAAGTTGCTCTTAGGAATTTTAAACCACACTTCACACAGGGCTTGTTGCAGATTTTTTTTTTTAAGGCAGGAACCGGGGTTGATGGTGACTTTTGCCGTTTTTTTTTCCTTTTATCTGTCGGCAACCCCGTTGTGATCCTGTCACAGTGATTTAAAATGACAAAATTGACCAATAAGTGTCTGCTGAGAGAGACTGTGATTTCCACTTGAGGAAGTATAACTTTCTTTACTCCATCAAGTCCTTGTGTTGGGTAGTTGCCTGATGAAAGTGACAAGACATTGTTGCTTTTCCCACTTGCAACAGTAAATGTTTAAATCATAGTAAATATGAAATAAAGGCTCAAGATTCTGAAGACCACCCCACCCATCCCCCAAGTAATAAATCTGTTACTTGTTACCAGAAGAGAAAGTTAGGGGTTGTATCCCACACAGGTTAGAGAGAATTTTAACCAGGGCCAATTTGATGTGGAAACAAAACAGATGGAAAAAGTAACAGTCTTTGAACATACCTACAAAACTTTAACTGTCATTTATTTTAAAATGCTACTCTCTTCTATTCTTCCATCCAATAAATGATAGTCCATATATATGTCCCCCCCCCCATTTGTTCTTGATGTTCCCCAGTTAAGCTCCCTCACATTTCTCCATCCTCTCTACCCCCAGCACATGATATAATCATACCTATGTACGGGGCAACTATGCAGGGCTTCCCCTAAAGCTAAAAGCTGTCTTTAGAAATATACTCTGGTTTGTGTTAGCTTCTGTGGACCACAGTAAACCTTGGAAGACACAGATTTTAAGTGCTCACTTGAAGAAATCGCCATGTTATTCAATAGGTGATGCTAATACCTTTGTTTGAATTGTTTTTCCCCCCAGAAAACATGCACTGAATTGTCATAGAATGAAACCTGCTCTCTTCAGTGTCCTGTGTGAAATAAAAGAGAAAACAGGTAAGAATCCTAGTGTTACAGTGGTCTCAATGTGGCATTGTAACTACTCATTTGACTGCCAATCTAGGAGCTGCTACTTTGGGTACCGCCATCTTTGATCATTCTCTCTTTTTCCACCTCCTGATCTTGGGGGGGGGGTAAAGGTGGGGGTGTGTGGTAGAGAAAGCTGCAATAAATCTCGAGTCAATTTTACAATTCATACTCCCGATGTAAAATGAAATGTAGATGGAAAAGCTCATGTGTCATCCTTCTCAGGAGCCAGTCCCCTCTGGCTGCAATCAGGGAGCAGCCACTCTCCGTCTTTCCCTTTTCCTTGTTTGTATGTCAGTTTTTTCAAGGAGCAATGTGAGAGTGGATGCCAATTGCAGAGTCCCTGAGAGGAAGCATCGCCAGCAACTTTCTGTTTTACTTAGACGACCTTAAGCATCAGCTCTCTCAATAGAAGAATGTATGCAATTGAACATATCTCAGTAGCACATTTAAATTAGGCTGCTGAATGGGAAAAATACTTATACAAAGTATGGAAGAATAAACATGTATTTTTAGACTTCTCATACATTACATTTATATTAAATTCATAATTTCTATGCATGCATGAGAAGAGTTCAAATGTAATAAGCTTAATGTATGTTACAAAATAGGTAAGGCCATATAGAGGGTTAAAAACTGATTAAAGTTTTCAAGGGTATATTTCAAGGCTCTGGACCACCATATTAAAGAAAAACAGTTTTCAGGAGGAAAGGAATTATGTACAAATGCATTTTGAACACGCTTCGTAAATGATATTGATTTAATTTTTTTTGGTCCATTTGGAATTACAGTTTCTTAATCTTGAGGTAGTCATATGGGTTCAAGTCAGAAGCTTGTTAAATTTGGATAACTTTTAGTATGGATAGCACTGTTTGCCTTTTACGTGGCATAATACCAGGATGGTGTTAACTAAGTTTGAACATTTTATTAAGCATAATTTATTTATTAGATGTATTTAGTGTATTGAATACATGTTGTAGATGGAATTTCATTTTTTAAAAGTTGAGGTAAAGAAGAAAAGTTTAAAAGCCCAGTATATGTAAGAAATATGAAACTAAAAGGTTAAATATACTTATGGTACAGTTGAATGTAAAAATATTTATACATTGCATATAGTTTAGATTGTAGACTTATTGTTCTCATTTATGTAGTAGATTTTATCTAGGCAAAATATTTCCAAGAAAGTTGGTGTTTATTTGCTTTCTTAAAAAAAAATAACATCATCAAGGAACATTTATTAATTACCTAAATGGTACATTTTCATGTTTTTCTGAGAGAGAGAGGGAGAGAAGAGAGAGAGAGAGAGAGAGAGAGAGAGAGAGAGAGAGAATGAGAATGTTGGTTCTTAATGTTAAGGAAGGCATCCTAAAATATACATATATGTATGTGTGTGTGTATAAATGTATATGCATAAATACATATACACATAGTTATTTTGAGAATTGTGGGCATTTGAGATTGTTAACTTTATTTTGCATGTCATTTTTTAGTTACCTTTGGAAATCGTGGCCTGCTTAAATTACATACAAAATTTTTTATCTGACTATGAAATGAGACATCAAACATTAAATCACGAAGAGTCTTAGCTTAGAAACCTAAAAGTGCATAGTTCTCAGTAAATCATGTTGCTTAATGTCCAAGGGTTTTTGTGCTATCAGGACTCCACTTCAGTTTCTGCTGACAGCTAAGCACTTGGGTATTGACTATGTTGTGAATATTAAGATTGATTCTGCTTTCTATTGCATTATATTATGTGGGATAAGGGGAATGATATCTCTCCCTCCCCCACCCCCCCCTCCAATATATATTTTAATCACAGTTAAGAATCTCTCCTTTTTGACTTGTATTTGTTTCCTTGCCTTCTTATAAGTTTTTGCCTAACCAGCTTCAGAACCAATTGAAACTACCTTCCTTGTTTAGACGTACATCAGGCAGAATTCAATCAGGGTTGCAGAAGTCCTCAGGTTGCTTATTTGCACAGAGCTTATTTATAGCATTTTGAAAAGAGAATAGTATAAGTCAATTCCATGTCAAAGGTGAGTTAAGAAGAAACAAGTCTTTTCAGAGACAGGGATTCCTGGCAGAGAGTATTGGGTAGTTGTATTGCTATTTAAAAAGCAAGAGGCTAACTGACAAGGAAAGAGATCTTTATGATTTGAAAATGTTTCTAGGGATTTCAGTGATAACTTGTAAGTTGAGACTCTGCTTTTTATGCTTCAGCTAGTGCAGCCAACTTTGCAAGTTATCTCTTGTAAAATAGCTAAAAACCAACAAAGAGTAAAGGCGGTGTCTGGGCAATGGCATGAGCCTGCCAACCCCAGCAGCTTGAGAGGGACAGGATGGAAGCACCGAGTGATTGATGGGGGTGAATCTCTTTCTCTTGGGGGTGTGTGTGTGTGTGTGTGGGGGGGGAATCCCCCTCCTTTCTATGACTTCCACTTCCCCCTCCAAAACTAGTCCCAGAAGAGGACATACTCAGTGATCTTCCTTTTGAAATGAAACAGCTATATAGACATTAGTGTTACCAAAGCAAAGAAAACATGACATCAAATTCTATCTTTCCCCTCTTCCCCTGATCTGTTTTCATAAGATCGATATGGATGGATAGATGTTTCCATAACATTTTGAATTTGAATGATAAACATTTTGGGAGGATTTTAAAATCAAGGGTTCTTAACCTAGGGTCCATGAACTTAAAAGAAAAATGATATATGTATTCAATATGGCTGTTTTCCTTTGTAATCCCATGTATTTTGTTTTATACATTTAAAAACATTCTGAGAAGGGGTCCATAGGATTCATCAGACTGCCAAAAGGGTCCATGACACAAAAAAAACTCAACAACCCCTGTTTTGGATGAAACTTATTTTTAAGAACATACTTTCCTCCAATCATATTATTGAACTCTAATGTTATGGCCAGCACTTAATTCTTTAGCATCAAAAGAAGAGTTTAGCTTGTCATTTTTAATGGAAACCTGGGGTACTTTTGATGGCTCTATTCTCCATAATGGAGGAGTACTGGTGGTTGGAGGGGAGGGGGAGTGTGTCAGTATATCATGCCATTTCAATTGTTCCTCTTAAATAAGTAACTTTGATAGATTAATTTTATTTTTAATTGCATTTATTTTAGGGTTTGTCAGTAGAGCTGTAGTGCTTTCATCAGACTGAACAGTGGGTTAGTTCCTGATATAAATAAAGGGTTGAGCTTGAAAAACATACATATTTCCTAGGCTCCTCCCAAATATGAAAAACTATTTTTCCCTTCAGGATATCTATCTTGATTATATACTTTTATTTTCTTGTTCAAAGCTTGGGGAATAAGACATTATCTTAAAGTTTTTTCTAATATTGTATTTTCTTACATTGTTGTCTATGTAAAAAATGTGTCATACTATTATTTTTAGGTTTAAAGTCTTTTTTCATATCCAGCAATTAGTTTTCACATGTGACATTTGTATATTCTTAAAAGCAACCACTTAAAATCAAGAAAAATTTTCAAAAATTAGCAAAACCTGAATGAGAATTTTTTAAGCTTATCTTTTACTGATTTTTATTGCACATTTCTTATTAAATAGTCCTAATCCTAAGGTTGCATTTATATTAATGTTCACATTTGTTATGTGCTCTTGTATCATTCTTGGACACCTAATGATTTCAAATGTTGACATGCTTTTCTTGGTAAAACACTCTGTCCTCAGAGGCTTGACATCATTGGAAAAGCCCTAAGTTACGGTTGATTTGCTGCATGATTTGGTACTCTTGCAAATTTTTGTAAGAAAAGAAAATTACTTTTTCATTTATTTTCACATGAAGTATATTGTTGTTTAAGATTGAATCATTACTGTAGAAGAGAGCTCTGTCTCTGTATGTAGAAGGAAAGGCATGGATTTTTAAAAGATGCTATATTTATATAATATACATATGTACATATATGCACATATATCTTTAAAATACCCATACAACCTTTCCCTTTTTAAACACTAGGCTAAAATACTCAATGTTGATAGCTGCCAACCAAACCTTGATTTATTGCCACCACAAACCCTAAATAGCGTTCATTTACTAGTAATGTCTAATGGCATACATGATGGTCTGCCAGATTTGTAGCCTTTGTGAGGCTTATAAGCAGGACTGACTTGGGAAGATCATAAAACTTAATGAACTTCTCGACTGCAGGAGGTGTCCGCAGGGGAAGAGAAAGGCCTGCTTGGCTGGTTGGGCTGGTTGAAGTATTTTTTATGTCTAAAGAGAGGGAGAAAACGATCATTAAAAATGTTATACCTTTAAGGGCACCCTCCCTACAAAGAATAAGGGAAAATTTTAGATAAGAAAAATAGATAAAAGAATTCAGCTTACAAAATGAAATCTTTTTGGGGAGGGAGGAGGTGGAGGAGAGATATTGTCTACCATGTGAAAGGAAACCTTTTATTTTTATTGTTACAAATGTAACTAGCCACACAATGTCACCATTATGATTAAAAGGCTAGGTAGTGCTCTCAATCCACTACACGACTCCCTACTCAATTCTACCCAGAAAGGTTTAGAAACTCATTTGAGAATCCTTTTTTTCTGTTTGAATTGCCTTTCTTCAAAATGCTTAATCTAGACTCCACTCCTATCCAGCAATAAATAGAATAACTATATCACATTTTATCATATTTATACAGTGTTATGGCATACCTTTAATTTTTGCATATTAGGCTCAATTTTATACTAAATGAACACTAGCAAAATGGAAATGGCTATATATTGTGTTAGATATTAATACATATTACAAACATTACCATTCTGAATGTTTTTAATAGTACTTGAATATATTTATCATGTGTAGTCAAAGTTCATGCAACACATCTATCTTATTTTGCACATTATTATTCTAGTGCCTTAACGTTTTTAAGTTTTGAAATTTAATGTTGTTCTTTTTTAAGCCTTCTAAAGTTATAAAGTCTATTACTGATTAAGTAACAATAGAAATCTAAAGCCATCTAATCTTCCTAAATGTCAACAATTAATTATTTCAGTTTTCTATAAATATTTTGTGTTTTTTTTAAAGTAATTTCAGAATTTTTTTTCTTTCAATGTTTCCTCTTAATGTTTCTCTCACATGTTTGAGATTTTGGAGAATAGGTTGGGGGGTGGGGAGGTGGGTAACAAACCATAGGAGATCAGTTTTCTAACTTCGTTCCCCAAATGCTTTTTATCCTGCTGAAGGAAATTATATGTAGCATTCTTTCAGAGTACTTGAGTTTTATCTCAATACTTCATCTTTTCTAGAGCTTCATGTTTTTATTAAGTAAGAAATAAGTATTATCTTGATTACATGAGTTTGTGCTTCCTACATTTTGTCTCTCCCACCTCTACTTAGGAAAAAAAAGATAATATTGGGCTTTCTTGTCAATGCTAACTTCATTTATACAGGTAAAATTTTTTTTTGCCTTTATTTTTAGTGGGATTTGTTTTATTATGTAATTTGAAGTGCATTTATTTTGGGGGAATATTTTTATTATTTTGGAACTTTGCCAATCATATTATTTGGTGATAACATCTTTTTTTCCATCATAAGAGTGAATGGCGGTCCAAACTAGGATATGCCTTATTCTTATCTGCTACTTTTAAAAACTTTGAATATGATAAATATGTATATAAATATTCATCAGAGAATAGATTTTTCATTTCTGTATTTTTCATGGTGGAAATGTATTCTTTGGTATCTTAGCCAATTACTTAATGTAGAATTGAAATGTTCAGATTTTCCAAAAGGTTTTGTAGATCTCAATTTGACATTCAAGTGTTTTCTCTATATTTGTGTACTTCATTATAATGGCATTAGCTAGGGTTAAAACATCTCACAGCCAATTTGGTTATTAAGTGACAAGATTATACTTGGGGAAAATCTGTCTTTATTACTTTAGGTATACTATGTATTTTTACATAAGTGCCCATGTTTGTGTGTATTCAAAATAAATAATTAACATATATACGGGCAGATTTTAGTCTATTCTAATACTATTCTATTCTGTAGAATTTGGGTTCTTTATACTCTCCTAATATTACTAACCGAAATATATTTAGATAATACTAATAGATATTTATAGTCTCAGAATTCTCTTTTGGAGAAGAATATCTTATTTGTTTTTTTTATCAGTCTGGTTTTAGCCACTCCTTTATCAAGATGAATGGAGGGATTCAGATAAGAGATGATCCTTTTTGTGACACTTTCTTTTTACACCACAGGGCATGTAAGTGTTTAAAGTATGAACAGCATAAATCATTTAAATCTGTATTTAACTTAAATTATTAAAAGTTTGTCAAATCTTGCTAGCACTGCTTTTATAAAGTTATAGTGGTTTACCTATCAAACAAAAGTGGTGGCTATTAGTTCTGGTTGATAGTCTTATCTTTATAGTCTTCAAGTAAAATAATAACTCTTATTTCTAAATACTTAAAGAATTAGAAATGCTTTCTTCATAACCTTTGAAATCAGTACAACATGTATTCCCATTTTATAGATGAGAAAACATATACTTAGTCTCCTGGTATTATGATTCCCAAGGCCACAGCCCTTTCCACTAGACTACATTTACATCCAACTGTTCTCTTTATTTAGAGGCAATTTAAAATAATACCTGGTCTACTGAAAAAAAAAACCCAAAAAAGTCATTCCTTTAAGGAGGAAGCCATGTCAGAAGGAGAATTTCCTTTACCTTCAAAACTTGATTCTCATTATGGTTTTTGTTAGCAATGAGGATTCCCTGATTTTCATGGTCATTAACATAATCATGTATTTATAAATTTTGTCTGTTTACCTTGTTTTAACATTAAGCAAGATTTTCTGAGAATAATGTGGGAAAAGTATTTAAACTAGATTTTATATACTATCTCTTCATTCTTTGTTAATAATAGAGCACTATGATTGAGGATTGGAAATGGATAGTCATTGATGCTTAGGGTTTTTTTTTTATTCTTAATTTCTTAAGGAAAAAAGAATTAGTAAAATATTTCCTGTTGTCTTTATGGCTGGGGGAATAAAATTGGAAGTAGCACTTTGTCTCTTTAGGCTTTTGTGTTTTAAAGGCTTAACAAACGTAAGTTTTTAAAAGAGTACTCAAATTTTTTAAATGTACAGTTGCATCATATATTAGCTTAGGTTCCATAAGATACTAAAAATGATCTAGGAGAATCTATGTTACTGAATTAAAAAAAAAATTTTTTTTTGAGCTGATGCATCAGTTCTTAAAGTCTTCTTAATCTTCAGTGTTCAGCAGGTGGCTTTTTTGCATTATTATTATTTAAATAAAATTTTAAATGTCATAAAATTTTATCATGATTTAAGTGAATTAATTGAAACACCAGCAATTCCACAGTCTCTATATTAATGTTTGTAATAGAACAAAGGGATGCATATAGAAATGATCTTCAACATCATCTAAATTAAGATTCCAAACAGGCATTACAGATGCTGGTAACTTTGGCAATTATCATTTTGTTTGGTGAACAGTAGTAAAACAGTGTGCGGTAAAAGTGTTTAGAGAGAGAGGATAAATAAATTGAACAGTTTTGCAATGCAAAGTGGTTTGTGGTGTTTTTGAGGATTTCTTGGCTCTCTCTTAACTGCTATTGTGAGCCTGGAGCAGATTTCCCCATTGCTAATGCCCTAGAAGTATTAATTCACTTTGATATGCTAATTAGAGGGCATTATGCAAGAAATGAGATTAAGTGGCAGCATGAAGCCATTTGCCTGTCAGTAAATTGAGAGCTTTAGCATCAGGAGGAGCTTTGTTTTTTCTGAGTTTCTCTTGGTTTTGCATATAAATAAAATTGATTGAAAGGTCTAGAGAAGCTTCTAGAACATTGGTGGTTCTTTTCTTCCCCCCCTCCCCTGATTATTTAAACTTAATGTTAAAGCCTTTGTCTGAATATTAATTGATCTAATGGGAGCTATTGAACATGAAAATTGCATTGTTTCTGTATACTAAGAAAAGTAATGGAAATTTTGTGTCATCTGATGTTGTGGGTAGCTTGGAGGGTTGGTAGAGGTTGGGCCTTGGAATTAGGAAGACCTGAGTTAATAAAGTCTTTGACACTTACTAGGTGTGTGACTATTTCCTAGATGCTTAACCTTTCAGTGCTCCAGGCATTTCTCTAAAACTGTAAGTTACAGACAGTTGATGATCATGAATTGGCAGTCTGAATTGGTGGAGGAGGGAGCTTCCTCATACAGATTCAATCAAAAGTCTGGACCAAAAAAATAGTTGGAGATAATTTCCTTTCTGTTTCAGAGTTCAGAGAATCATAGGATGTTAGAGGTAGATCTGAGTCTTAGAGATAATCTAAGTCAACTGTCTCATTTTGCAGATTCATAAATTAAAGCCCAGAAAAGGGGAATAGATTTGTTTGAATAGCTAGTACACAATCCAGCTGGGGCTTGACTCAGGTCTTTGGACCCTAAGTCTCATGTGTTTGTGTGTGTGTGTGTGTGTGTGTGTGTGTGTGTTTTTCTGCTAGGTTCTATATTACCACTCAATTTTAAAGTATATACTTTGTTAGAATATGGATGAATGTTCATCTAATAAACTATCATTTCTATTTAATTATGGGAAACTATTACTCTGATGGAAGTCACAAGCATATTTGACCCATTTTGGAAGAGAGTTATTATACTAGCTATAGATTTTATTTAACTACATGAAGTGACATTAAATTAACATTAAGATTCTGACTTTTAATCCATAAAACAAGAAAATTCTTAATTAAGGCTTAAACTTTGACCTTGACTCAACCTGTTGAATGAATGTATTAATATATGTTTTAGATATATCAGTATATCTATATGTATATGTATGTATATATGTATATATATGTTATATCTAAAGAGGTGGTAGAAGTATAATAGAAAGAGCCAGGCAAGGTGGGCTTGAATCTGGGCTTTGACTAGATTCTGGGAAGTCTTTCCAAACTTTGGTTTCCTAATTAAAAAAATAGAGGTAATTTTATTTGCATTACCTACCTCACAATATTGCTGTTAGGAAAGCAGTTTGTGAATTTTAACATTCTAGATAAGTGAGTTGTTATCATATAAAGTCACAGTTGAGAATCCCCTTTGTATTTGATGGTAATGGAATGAGCCAAAGGTGAGTTTTCATGCTTAATTCAGAATATTTTTTAGTTTGAGTCAAGCCTTTGCATTTCTTTTCATAATTATGGTTGTGTTATTTTCTTTGTGTGTTACTAAAAATATATGGAAATGAATTTTCTTATATATTTTGTTTCCATGAGTCTTTCTTTCATCATTGTTGATTGCTCCATACCTTTCCTTCATCTATAATCCTTTTCTTTGTTTTCCATCAATCCTTCATAGTGTATGTAGGAAAAAGGGCAGAGGATTGCTTCTTCTTTAAATGTCTTGTGTATACTAATTTACTATTGGGGCTCTGCATCTGTTTTTCACTCTCACTATATGACTGGCCCACTTAATTTTCTAGACATACATGTCCTTGATATAATGTCTTTTATGACACTTCTCCTAGGCAAGTTATCTTTGGCTTCATGGAGGAGTTGGCATCTGAGCTGGGCTTTGAAGGAAGAGAAGGATTTCAACAGGTAGAGTTGAGAAGGGTGTGTGTTTCTTGAAGTTACTAAGCCATTATTGGTAGAATTGGTATTCTACCCCTCTGAGTTTGGTTATATAACAGAATATTTTGGATATGGGCAGTTGGTTTTGGCATCTGAATTCCACCACTGTATCTATGAATGTAAACCCAATAAACCATAACTCCTTTTCAGAGCCATATGGATTCTCAAACCATCACAGCTGCTATGCATGCGCACTGAGGAGGCTAGTTTCTCCTCAGTATGCATGTGTAGCTCCCATTAATGTTAATGGGAGTTCGGAATATGCATACAGAGAGGAGAATCAGGTTCTCTCCAGAGACAGAACTCCTGATTACATTTTCAGTGACGAGTACTTAGTGTACCTACACATTAGCTGCTTTTCTAAATGAAATCCTTGGCTATTTTTAATTCTTGTTCCCTTCCCAGTACTCCCCGAACTAGTTAAATCAATGAATCTTCATTAGGAGCTCATTACTTGCAAAATTTCATTTAAAACATATGAAGCTATTTTTGATTGAAATGGGAACAAAAAGCATTCGAAATTGCTTTTGGTTTAAAAGAGAGAAAGGAGGAAGATAGAAAAAGAGAGTTAAGAGAAAGAGATCCGAGGGAGGAAAAGAGAGGTGATGAGCTCCCCACCTCTTAGAAAAGTGGTTGATGGGAGAGGGGGTCAGCTTACTAATATTTTCTCAATCACTTTTTTATTACTTGCATTGTATTGGGGGAATTCCTATAAATTATTTTTTAAAAGCAAATGTATTAAAAACCACGGGCTTGTATGTATATCATGCCAAAGAGCCATTATTACTAGCTACTCCATGTTGATTTTGCGCATGAAAAAGAATAATTCAAGTGGTCTCCTGAGTTTATTTTCCTTTCTCTTTTCTTGTCTCTCTTTTTCCTTAAAAAACAAAAACAAAAACCAAACCAAAAAATCCCAAAATACCCCCAAAACCTAAGGATGCAAGTATTTGGAATTCATAGTCAAATATATCATTTTCAAGTTGGAATAGGACTGGAGCAGGAAATTGATTTTATATTTATTATGAAAGAAAGAACTCTAACACCACCAACTGACAAAAATCCATGTCTTAGTTTGGGGATAATTATTTGCAGATAGAAGTCACATTATCACTGATTCATATTTAATGCCGATTAGGAACACTACATGTTTGTAGTGAATATCTTTAATTGAACTAAGTGGTACTAAAATGTTGTATCACTGGATCTTGGTGCTGGGATTAACTGTCACCAGCAAGAACAAGTTACAATAGATTGTGCAATGATTCCTCTAGCTTTCAGGATGTATTTATTACCATTTTTGAACAAATTATACTAACATGAAAAGTTGTGTTTGAAATGATTGTGTACGAGATAAGGTGATACATTACAGCAATGGTTGGGTTTATGGTGCTTTATGCTGAGGCTTTCTCAAAAATTATAGCACAGCCCTGTCACTATAAAATCCAGTGATACAGTTGGTAATAACATACAGTGGAGGTATTTTTAGATTTTTACTTGTTATTCAAATACAGTGGGAACTCTCAGGTTTTCGACATCGTATTTCTTTCCTTTGTTAGAATCAGTGAAGAGAAAATCAAGCAAGCTCTTGGAACTGTGTGTGGGGTATGTGTGTTTCACTTTTCTGAATTACTTCTTGCTCACCACTTGTTAGAGCAGTGATGTGGTATTGATAACATCCTTGGGAACTTATTGACTTCTTGGTTTTTGACCTTTTGACTGTGACCAAGTATAGGAATTGAATGTCTGAAAATTAAATGATGGGCTCTTTATACATAAATTCTATGATGTCAGTATATTACACAAATTAATTTTTGTTTACCTAAATTTATTGCATTTTGTGTACAATAAAGGAAATATTTCTTTTCAGTATACAAGTTTAATAATAGGGTTTTTTTTAGCACTAAACAAATCAATTTTTTTTTACTCATTGGTATAACAAGTGACTATTTAATTACTGTGGTTGTTACATAACTTTCAAATCTCTATTATTTTGCAAAGTATTTCAGTGTTGTCTCATTGTCTAATATATATTATAATTGAGTTAGACACTTTGGATGTTTTCTTTTAATGTGAATTTGAGGGGTTTAAAGCTTGTATTTCTCTTTAGTGGACAAAGCGTTAGAAGTAGAAATAGATTTACCAATTTTGAAAGATATTTTTTTCCAGCTATTGTGATGGCAGAGAAGTAAGATCCAACCTGAGGAAGTTTTTCCTTTTCAGTTTTAAATGTCAAGATTGATGGTTAAGCTTAAATCTCTTCATTTTAAGACACTTATGTTATGCTAAGTTCTATACAGGAAGTAGGGAAGAGAAAGTCTCCTCTAGAATGTTTACTTTGGTTTAACCACAAATGTATCTGGCCTTAGAAGCAGTATAAGGTAGTAGAGAGGGTCCTGGACTTGTACTGAAGATATCTGAGTTCCTATGCAACACATCCATGGATCCCTAGGCAATTCATTTCATTCCCTAACTGAACCTCTGTTTCCTTAATTGTAAAATAGAGATCAGTACTATATTGGCCAACGTCACTGCAGGAAAACTGCTATTCCAAATATGAGCTGTTTTTAAAAGTGAAAATAATAGTAATAAAAATATTAATTTTGTTCTTCATTTGTCCTGTACATTTCTCTGGGTGTAGCTAAAAGAACATAGTCCTTAATCAGGAGACCTAGCTTTGTATCATGGGTCACATAAGGACTATTTGAACATGGGCAAGTCACTTGCCTCCTTTGAACTTCAGTT